>NC_046161.1:11663143-11963143 GCF_011064425.1 Rattus rattus | reverse complement strand
CATGGACAACCACAGAGAATACCCAATAAGACAGTCAGTCCCGGTGTTCCCAGCTTTGTGTCCTTAGGAAGTTACTGATTCCCTTTGAAACTCAGTTTTCATGAGTGTGATGCTTAGCTTTGCCAACTCCATACAGGTGAAGAAATTACTGGGAGAAAAAGCGTCTAGAAAATGTATTGCTACCTGCAAGTTGGCCCGTAGCCATGTTTGTGGGAGACTGTCTTAATTATATAAATTGATGTGGAAATACCTAGCCCACTATGGGTGGCACCATTCCTTAGCAAGAGATCCTGAACTGTATAAGAGTGGGAAAACCAAAGCTGAGCAAAAGCAAGCAAAAGGGCAGGTATACATTCATTTCCCCCTATTCTTGACTGTAGATGCAATGTGAAAAAAGGTCGTAAGCTCCTCCCACAGTGACCTGAAACTGTGAACTAAAATAAACACACTCTTTTCTAAGTTCCTTTTTCTAATGGTGTTTTATCACAGCAACAGAAATGAAGCTCGAGCAGTGAGTAATGATTGATGTAGGGAATTTAGGAGTTGTCATGAGGACTTACCACATTAGCCTAGCACAGCCAAATTACAGAACAAATGATGGTGTCCTGTCTGCTTTATCCTAATAGCATGAATATGCATTAATGTCTTTAAGCCTAGGTTTCTTATCTGGAAAGTGAACACAACTTTGTTTAGAGCACAGTTATTACTCATGGACAATGAAAATCACAGTGCATGTTAGGATGCTAGTAAACTGCTTAACTCTTTAAGAAATGTATTTTATTATGACTATATCTTTGTGTGTGGGTGGGGTCTATGAGTACATGTGTTGTGTGGATGGTGGGTTATATTTGTACATGGACAATTGGAGGCCAGAGGCCAAAGACTTCAGATACTGTTCACCTTTGGTTCAGATGGACTTTGGAGAGGGTCTTTCAACAGCAGGAAGCTTGCCAAATAGAATAGTCTGGCTTGCTAGTGAGCCCTGGCTTACGTCTCTCTCCACCACACCAGGCTGGTATTATAAGCCTATGCTATTAGTTCTGCTTTTTATGTGCAAGCTAGAGATTGAACCCATGTCCTCTCAGGATAATAGACTAAGCATTTTGCTGACTGAACTAATTGTTCAAGTCATACCTTTACTTTCATTTCTGTAGTACAGGGGATAAGGCTGACTGGAGCCTGTGAGCTTCGGTTCGGGGTATTGCTCTTGTTGTCCAGAGAACCTGCTTGGTTCCTTGATAGTAGCTTTAATCTTTGACATTTCCTTTATTCTAAGACAGCCAGTGGTGTGGAATAGTGGCAAAAAACACTGATGTGATGCTTTTCAACAATAAAGCCAGCGCTAAAACTAACTGGTACATTTAGCAAAGATTTGTGCTTTAGATATTTTTTTAATCCAAAAATAATGTAGATTCTAGTAAATTAACCCTTTGGTCTTTCTGTGGTAGACATGAAATTTATACTTTTGCTTTGTTCCTGAAATGTGGTACACAATAACTAAAGATTAAAATTGTTAATACAAATGTGAATCGTGCTAATGTTCTAGTCCACAGCCTGTAGCACACGATGGGTACTACTGCCTTCCAATAGAGAGGGTTCCTCTGCTGAGTCAAGAGGCTCTTTGAGTTGTGCTCTATCAGACTGGAGTCACATAGAATAAGTGGGTCGTGGACTTTCTTCAAGTACTTTTTGCAGGTTAGGCAGAGAAATGAAAGCTGTCAAGCTGGAAGATCCTTTTTGGCCTATACCCTGTATGAGTCCTAGACAGATCAGGAGCTGTCACTCATGCGCACCTACTCGTTGGTACTGTACTAGTTTGATGAACAAGAGGTCATGCAATGTTCAGACCCAGGAGAAGAGAAACTGTGCATACTTCTAGAGAAATGAAAGCTGGCCTCTCGCTTCTCCTCTTGACAAAACTAGGAAGGAGTGGAGAAAACTTTCTTCAGGACTCAGAACGTTTGATTTATTTCTGTCTGTCATGTTCACTCTACTTAGCAAGCACAGGCCCAGCAGCTGACATTAGGTAGAGCTCTTAATATACATTATACATTATTGTTGCTATCAGTCTGTGTCCCTCACTAGACAAAGCATCCTGTCAGCTACAAACTGACTGCATCTGGGTGACACTGTCTCACAAGGAAGATCTCTTGAAGGGACTTTGCATCAGCATCAGTCGTGTAGCACTGGGGCTTTCCATTCGGTCTCATGAACTGCATTTTTCATACTACTGTTGACTTCGACCTCATACTGGTGAATAGGAACACAAGAGAGGATGGTTTTTGAATGAAGGAAATTTAGTCTCCTGAGAAGATAGATCATCAAACCTCATACAGACAACTGTGTAAGAAAACTTGCATAAAATATGAACTACTGAACTCTGTAGGCTATCAGCTAGGCCAAGTAGGTGGTGTGCAGAGTCTGGCACCCCTAGATGTCCAGAGGAATTGACCGGTCTGCAGAGGCAGAGTCATGACCACCACTCAGTGCATATAATTAGTTCAGTTGACCTCCAAAGCTATCCCAGAGATATGCCAGCCTCTCAAAGAGGCATGCTACTATTATAGAAGGGATTGTAAAAGACTCACAAATGTTGTGGGGATCATAATCTCCAGATATATGCCCCAGTTTTTTTGTTTTATTTGGTTGGTTGGTTGATTTGGTTTGGGGACTTCAATGATATTTAATGTTCAGAGAGTCTTGACATTTCCTGTTAAATCTTTTTTTAGAAACCTGTCTCATATGAGATTGCTTAGAGGGAAAACCATGGAAGAGAAAGGGTTTTGTCCTTTCTTCCCTCTGCTATACCCAGAATCAGGGGTAGCATCCACTGTGTTGATAGTGTGTGTCTATGACAAAGGTCCTTCCTTAGCCCAGATCTTCCCATGTTTCTTTCTCGGGGCTTGGAATGGCCTTTCCATAGCTGCTGTCATTTCTGATCTCTGAGCCTGGGTCTGTTCACTGGCCTAATAACTCACCTACACTGAATGGTAATTTAGGCTTAACATCTTGGGATAAATCTGAGCAAAGTATACTTTATCTGCAAGAGGACTAGCTAAACACACACACACACACACACACACACACACACACACACACACACTCACACACACGCAAGTCATTTGAGAAACAGTAATCTTCAAAATTGTATCTTCTATGAGAATGCTTCAAGTTCTACCTGGCTGTTGTTGGTTCTCCGGGATGTAGACATGGCTTATCAAAATATTGGATGGCCCGAGTTCCTTTAATCAGCTCTAAATAATAGCATCTTGCCTTTGGGTATGTAGTGTAAGAGATAACAGGTAACACTGGACATTAATAAGAGAGTTAACTGAGAAACCCAAGCCATGCGTCAGCCTGGTAATCGCCAGGTGAGCTTATTAGCTATGGAGTCCTGTGGAGCAGCCTGGTAATTTGTGCTTCTGACAAATTCCCAGCAGAGGCTGAAGCGCCCCTGAGGAGCTTGATGTGCATCCTATAGATTTTGTTGACCTAAGGGGCTAGCTGGGGCAGAGAATCCCCTGCAGAAGAGGCAGCCAGCTTTGTAAATTACCCCCAACTTTCTCCCTTTACAGTGTGGTGGTTTTGAGAATCAACTGTGAATTCCAAGCTCTTTCTCCACCCATTCCTCATTAATCCCCATACCCTTGTTCTGATTGAAAATGAAATTCATGTCCCTTTAGGTGTCAGCATGAGTAGACATCACAGAGTCCCATACAAAAACTGGGCATTAGATAACATTTGTGCATAATGTCTTATTTATAATTTTATTTTTTGTTAAAAATAGATATTTTTTATACAATATATTGTGATCATGGTTTCCCCTCCAGCAACTCATCCTAGATACTTCCCACCTCCCCACTCTTTCAAATCCATACCCTTTCTTTTTCTTATTTGCAAAACACAGAGCAAAGCAGAATCAGTCAGAGGGAGCTTAGACCTACATTGATAAACAAGCAATCACTATCCAGTGTTAGTAGACCGCTTGAATACATAATTGTCAAAGAAATACTACCTCACAAGATAGGAGCATTAAAAAATAATTTGCCCTCCAAAGTAAGTTAAACCCTGAGCTTATGCACAGTTCCGTTTAGGGGTAATCTGCTTAGAACACCCTGTGCTTCTGCACAGCTCCACTTAGGAGTAATCTACTTAGAACACCGCCATCTCTTCTAGGAACTCAGAAGGAAAATGCCTGTAGAATTACAGAGATTTCAAGAGGACAGTAAAAGGCAAGCTGGGGGACGGTGCAAACAAAGGTACTATTTCTCATTAATTCTTGTGCTCCCTTCACAGTGGCATTGGAAGTTCTCCCAAGCCAGTGGAGATGCCCTGAATGATGCTTTGATATTCATAAGGCCCAGGCAGCACAAAGCAGATAATGTGGCAAATGAGTATGGATAGAACTGCAAATCACCCCTGCACCTTCGTTCAGCCATGAAAGGAGGCCTTGTCCTATAGAACATTAAATTGTTTTCATTTAATCTAACAAGTTCAGGAGAACAAATGGAGCTCATGCAGATTTATCGCCGGGGTTATTTAAATTCAGTGATGACCTCTTCATCTATGTCATTGTGTTCTATGTGAACAAAGACAACAGGAAAGTCTCTGCAGTGTCCCGATGTCCAGGGAAAGCTGAACTGGGATCAATTGTGGAGCCTCTGGGATACTGAATGATCATCAGAATGACCATGCCCATGGGACAACCTGTTCCCACACCTGCCATGGGCACTGGCTATACCTTGTATGGTCCCGCTCTATCAGAATGCACGTTGTTAATGACTATTTAGTATTTCTCAACATAAGTACTTTTAGCATGTTAACTCTAATGGTGATGTTTTGTGGAGCTTTCTTACACACTTTAAAACACACTTTAAAGTATTTATCAGCTTCGTGGCCTCTATTCCACCCTCTACTATCAGTTATCACTTATAGGTAGAAATTCCCTTACTGAAACCACTGAAGCATGGTGGAGCACTTCCCCAGACTTTGTTCCCTATGGCTGTTCGCAAAGTATCCATACTAAACCGAGGACAAGGCAGTGTAATTTAAGAACAACAACAAAACGAATGTATGTAGGCTATGTATGTGCATATTATTGCTAATAATACATGGGAGCAGTCAAATGGAGGAAAGGAAAGGGACAATGATGTCATTACATTTTACTCAAAATGAAACTTAAAATACAAAAGGAAGGAACCCAAAGCTTCCTCTTGTCCCTTTTAAATTCTAGATTCTTCACAATTTAAAGGTCCTGGAAACACTTGGTACTGACTCGATGCCACACAATCACAAAAGTTAAAACTTAATGATTGTGTATAAAGTTATCAGCTTCTTAGTATCTGAAGAGGACTTATCCAGCAACCGAACTCTCACCTGAGTCTATTTTGAGCAGCTCTCTGCGGAAAGCAGCATGAAGAGATTATTCGAGAGTTTTAGGCTTAAAATCTTTATAGCTTCAAATCCTGTTCCTCTTTAAGGCTGGCCCTCTGATGGATAAACACACATTCTGCAGTAGAGTGAGATGAAGCAGGGGTGTATAACCCTTCCAGCCTTGTCTGTGGCTCTGCAGCTCGGACTCTCAGGACATTTGGTGTCTGCCAGAGCATATAGTACATGGGTAGAAGCCCCAGGGAACTTCTGGGTAGGTTCTTAGGTGCTGAACTTGTGTCCTGGCACTGTTTTCAAATGCATCATTGGATTAGAAAGATTTAGGTTGAGTGGAAAGCTGTACAACCATCAACAGCAGTGAGACCTTTGACTCCCCAAATAGATTAGGCTGCCAGTTACACCATGACAAGTGTTTTGTGTCACCTACAAGAAGTAGCTTTGGATCTCTCAGTGAATAGGATTACTTGGGAAAGGATTTTTGAAGAGCTGGTCAGTTATAATTACCTCATACAATGGGGAGACTTTGATAAAAGGAAGAGAGGGCTGGGCAGTTAGCAGCTAGGTGATGAAAGCTTACAGGGAGGGTGCTGCATCACTGGCTGCTAACTGAGAGGCAGAGCTTCCCTGAACTGAAGTATGCAGGCCATGTCTGAGCCTGGTCCGAGCTGGCCCCTGCTCCTCCAGCCTCAGCGGCTCAGGAAAGCTATGAGAAATTGCTGAAGATTATTCGGGAGGGAGATGGAGTCACGTAAATAAAGCAGATGATAGAGATGTATTTATGAGTGAAAAAGGAGATTAGTTGAGGTCATAAATTTCTCTTTTATTTCTTGTATCTTGCTGTGATTTCCAGAGCAGTAATTTACTCGGTGTTGGTTTATTACTGTCTTTCTGTTCTGAAGGTTTGAAACCTTGAATTTTAATTGAAACCACTGCCTGCCTCCCTGAAGCGTTGGATACTAGATGCTACCATGAGAGTGTCCCAAATGCTTCCTGGCCCTGGCACCTTCTGGTGCCATGATAACATGTCCAGTATTTCCTCATGCATCATTTACCAGAATACTGGGGAGAGATCTGGTGGTTGGCCCAAAGTCACTCAGTATTCAGTCCTATTAACATTATACAAGATGTAATCTGAAGCAACCCAATGTAGTCCTTTTTTCTGGATCAAAAGTTACAAACTACAGCACCCCTGTCCTAGTTTTTAACCTAGATACTTGTGTTAGTAGTTTGAATTGGTATGTGTGGTGTGACTAAGTGTAAGCTCATTGGGACTTCTGGACACTCATCTCTTGATGACAGGATCCTGTGTCTTAGGCCTGTTTTTGCCTGAGTCATGAGATTGAACAAAAGTCATTGTTGATTGGTTTTTGGTACTTTGTAAATCAATATCTCATCCATTTTAATTCACTTGTCATTTGTCAGGCTCAGATTATCTGGAAACACCATACAAATGAGTCCTGAATGTAGCACAAGGGCAGTTACTGTAAAAAAGAGTTGAGGTTTCCTCATAGACTAGAGAACAAGTCCACTTTTGCCTTGATACCGCCTTTTTTTTTTTTTTTTTTGGTTTTTTTTTGTTTGTTGTCCTTGAGTGACTTTGTTCTTCTTGAAAGTTTTAAAAGCACTGTTCATGTTTCAAAAAAATCTATAAATTTTATTCACATTGAGGAACATTAATTTAAGAAATTATGGGGAATGCCAATAATAAAACCAGCCTGTGGTAGTCCTTTTATCTTATTAACTCGTAGAAAAATGACATTTCTTTCTTTTTTACTGCATAGTCATTTAAGCTTCATGATAAACCTAGAAACAAAATAGTCACAAAAATGTGTTCAGGAGAGCAGACACATAGGTCAAATATTCTTACAGCTATACCTCATGTGATAGCTTCATTCTGCTGCTGTTATAAAATATCACAACCAAAAAGCAACATGGGGAGAAGGGGGTTTACATAGCTGGTAATTCTAAGTTATAGTCTATGGTTTCAGAGGAGTCAAGGTGGGGACAAAAGCACTTGTAACATCATATTCTCAGTCAAAACTAGAAGGAAATAAATGCATTCGTGTGCTTGTTTGCATGCTTTCTAGCTTTCTTCACTCTTCTACAGCTCTGGGGCTAGTCTAGGGAATAGTGCCACCCATAATGGTCTGCTTCTTCCTACATCAATTGTCAAGCAAAGAAATTCCTCACAGGCCAATTTAATCTAGATAATTCCTCAGTTTAGAACCATTCTCCAGGTGATTCTAGGTTATGGCGGGTTAACATGTAAAACCATCCACCACAGAACTTGGCTGGTTGCTATTGGGAAGACTACTTAACCTTTCTAGACTTCAGTTTCCTCTGAGAAACTGTGAAATATCATAATAGCGCATTGGTTTGCTATTAAGATTAAGTAATTTAACATATGTAAAGTACTAGAAGCAACACTTGGCACATAGCATACTCTCAATAAATGTTACATATTAAACAAATCTGCACACGCAGTTCCTTTCAGCTAACTGGCATTTACAGTGCATGATTAAGGTTCTAGACAGTTTGTGTTTGCAAACTAGGACTGAATGTAACACTTTCCTCAAGGTCCATTAAGTTCACCAGAAGATTGAGACTTACATCTACATTGGCTCCTGTGTATGTCATCAGTTGACTTAGGTCTGACAAGTGGACAGCGAAGAGACAAAAGACGCAGACTCCCAGAAGCCTCCCTATCTATCCAGAATGGTTCTGCTTTTTCATCACATAACAATCTGATGCCTTGGCAATGCGCTGAGAGGAGCAATGGGTTTTCTCAATTTCAGTCAAGCCTCTGCCGTGTAGTTGCTCTGATTACAAGAGGCAGTTTTATTTCATTTGCCTTGGCCTCAATTGTCAATTGTAAGTGAGAGTTGGAACATGGATCAAGCTTGGTGCTAAACCCTAACCCTACATTGCTTCTCCAGTTCCTGATGCTGAGTAGACATCACTAATCAATGGCATTAACTTCTCAGTCTTCTCACACCAGCATGGACAGACAGTACTAAGCAATGGCAGCATTGCCTCATCATCTTTCCCCACTGGCATGGTCCTAGTTCGCTAAGTCATGGTTGCATTATCTTACCATCCATCCACACTGGCATCCATTACTGCACAACACTGGCAGGAGCAGATGTGAGAAATAGATCCAGGTAACATGGATGACTCTAATAAGACCTCTACTCAGGAATGTCTGGAGTGACAATGACACTGAAAACAGCATTGTAGATGCAGCGGGAAGGGTTGCCTGGAAGGAGGATCCCTCCCTGGGAGCTGCAGCTTGTAGCAGCATCTCTGCTGTTTGAATGCTAAATCCAGTCCTTTTTTTCCTTGTTGCCATTAGATTGAGGTAGAAGCTTGAGCCAGGTTCTTTCTTAGAGAAATTTTGTTGCTAGGATTCAGAAATAGTATCTGGCACTAGTGGAATATAGAATATAGTTGTAAAGTTAAAAAGAGTAAACATACAAACAAACAAAAACAAAAGCAAAGAAACAACAAGAAACCCCAGAGTGCCTTCAATTGACCTATAGACAATTGAACAGACCAGCCCTGGCAGGTAACCTGTTGCTTTTCGAAATGGGTTCTCTTTATATAATTGAAAGGACCATTACAGTCTGTTGCTTTAGAAACCGTGTTGAGAGCAAGGATGCTGATGCTGCCCAAGGCCTAGCACTAAGATGTGTTGAAGAGGAGAAAAGGCTGATACCCTTACATGTGCTGGCCTAGGAAAAAGCAGTGCAAGGTATCTGCATGTAACACATTTTATTGACAAGGCTCCATCTGTATCACTTGGAATCACTACTTCTCTCATTTTCACAGTAAAATTCTGTATGTGCTAGCAGCCTCTTTGGTGTGGGCTTCAGGAAAGGCTTAGAGCTCTCTACCAGTTCTTACGCTAAAAATGTGCTGATTTAAATTTTATCCATAGCGTTCCGTCTCAGTTAGTGTTGCTATTGTGTTGAAACGCCATGATCAAAATCAACTCAAAGGTTCATCACCAAACGCAGGAACTCAAACAAAGCAGGAACCTTGTGGGGCAGGAGCTGATGAAGAAGCCTTGGAGAGATGCTGCTTACTGGCGTGGTCATCACAGCCTGCTCCGTCTGCTTTCTTGTAGATCCCAGGACCAATAGTGCACAGGGATGGTTCAACCCTCAATGGACCGGGACCTCCCACATTGATCACTAATTAAGAAAATGCTTTATGGCTGGACCTTATGGAGGCATTTCCTCACTTGGACGTTCCCTCCTCTCAGATGACTCTTGCTTGTGTCAAGTTGACATCAAAATTCATTATTTTAGTTTATTTTGAGTCTGCATATCTTTAGCCTGTTGAACAAGAATTTCACCCTGAGAAATCCACCTATGGTGGACCTGCAAAGGGTGGGTTCCACAGACAAATGGCAATGGACCATTTCTTAACTCCTTTATGGCTCAGATTGCCATAAATATGATGATAATGAATGAGTTATTGTTAATATTTAACGATTTAATCAATATTATGAGCTATGAATAATAGTAACTATTGTAACTGGAATGAAAAGGATTCAAAATTCTTCCCTTCAAAATTTTACCTATTATGAATCCTGCTTTGACGACTGACAGCAAGCAGTATGGTGAGAACCTTGGAAGACTTTTATGTCTGCCATGTTCCTGGTCTATGGGTGCACACTGCACACCAGGAACGGTATAGGCATGGGACAGAGAAGGCAAGAAGGGGCAAAGCAAGAGACTTCCCCTTTAAGAGGTCACAGATCAAAATCATTTCACCACTGGTTGACATTACTGTCACTGTCACCTAGCTTAGAATGCAACAATCCATGTTAAGGGGATTGCATGAGAATTATATTTCTAATGTTGATAAATTCTAATGACATTAATTAGTGGTTTTAGGCAGAAATCCTCTGAGAACATGAATGAGAAGAAGTGACAGAAATTCATCATATTCAAACTGACGTATACATGCAGAAGGGGTGGGGGTGGGGCTTTCCAGTGCACCATTTTAAACATGGTGGTATCGCATACTTCGTTGGAGTAGGATGAAACTAATTTTCCCTCCCACCACTTAAGCAAATTTCTCATCTCTGTAAAATGTCATGTTTTATAAAGACATACTTCATCTTGGCTGTGTACATCCTGAATAGTCCATTTATATTTAGTTAAATTGTTTTCTGTCATGGTGAGAAATGCTTTCTTCTGAAGAAATGATGCTCAGGTCCGGGAAATAGGGACATTTATTAAAATAGTATATATGAAAACTAGATATAGATATATATTATTTTTACAATTTTAGTTAGTATTTAAGAACTTTTAGTACCCAGTGAAATTACTTTTATTGAGAAGCAGCCTCTGATAATAAGAGTCTCGGAATTATCAGTTCTGTACTTAATTAAAATCATTTGTGGATTTACTTTTTCGCCAGCATAGGTTGAGAAACGTCAGGGATGTTTCAGTGGGTCTCCACAGAGGCTTGCTGGGTCATAGCATCCAGTTAATGATGTAAATCAGTTGGTACTTTTATCCTGCTCTAACTTAATGAGGCTTTATTGACCTCAGATTCTATAACAAGGAAAGAACACAAGGAAACCAGGAGCTTCTCAGACTCTGTTCTCCAGGCACGAAAATCACTGCAATCAAGCAAAAAGAAGCCTGATTTCAGGGTGAATTCTGAGCTCTTTACTGAAGTCTTGGAATTTTGATCATGTCTCCTTTCTACCAAACCCTAGAAATAATGTGTATTAACAGTTTTCCCATATAACAGCCTTGACACTATTGACCATTCTTCTGGACCACTCTCTAAACTCTATCAAATGTGTCCTTCAGATTTTCACAAAGTCTCTCAAACATTTTCCTGACCACTGGGCTAGAAATACCCTACAGTGACATGAGATCAGTACTTGGGACGTCCCATACTTTGTCACTTGCTTTCTATCCTTCCTGAACAAAGGTCATTGTGTTTCCATCTTGTACTGGGACCTACATATCATTGGGCATACCTGATTTCCATTTGTGCTGTCAACCATTGCCCAGGACCCCTGCTGCAGTAACTCCTGGACTCCTAACTTGAGCTCTGCTTGCTAATACCCTTTTCTGTGTTCACCCTGCCTCCTTCAGGACTCTGCCTTCTAACCTGCGGCTTCTCAATTGTGCTAAGATCATATACATGGTATTTAGAATAGTAAGCAGGCTAGGATTTGAAAGGTGACCTTGAAGATGCTTCCCATGTGATAAATATTCTATGTTAGCAGTCATACTCTACAATGGGTAGGTCTGGAATACAAGGCTAGTGTCTTCCTTGGGGAAACGGCATTGTTAAGGGCCCTCTATTAAAAATCAGGTGGAAGCATTCAATTCTCATTTGTGCTCGAGGAAAGAAAGTAGTCATAAATTATTTTAAGAGGTGGTGTTTCTTTTATTAAGAGTCCTTTTTTTATATCTTATAGGTTGCACATTTTTCTGTTGACATCATGGACTTACTGTGTCTGTCTTCCAATCTTTATCCAAACCTGTAGAGTCCTCACTTGGAGCAATCTTGTCATCAAGTGGTTGTGGAAACCTTTATGGCTCAGACTCTGGTTGCCAAGCTTCTCATATAGCTTAGGATAACTTTCTCAATGTCCACACAGCCTTCTACCAACTATACAGAAGATTAAAGTTTCTCTCTATTGTCCCTTTAAACTTTATTTAACTGAATATTTCTAGTTTCTGGATGGCAACAAAAGAAAGCAGACAGGAAGCCAAGTGTTTTCTTGTAATTTCTTTGTCTATTCATAGGATGGGAAATGTGCTAGCATGTAAGCTACAAAGGAACAAGATTCTTAAGGAACAGAGTTGTGACTGATTTGGTAGAGGGCTGACCCAGAGTGCAAAAAGTCCTGGATTTAATGCACAGCACTTCATAAAGCAACCACCATCATGGAGCAAGCCCATGCTTGTGAGGTAGGACAGGAGGATCCAAAGCTCAAGTCATCCTGAGCTTTCAAGTGAGCTGAAGACAGCCTGGTTTATCTGAGAATCTAGTTAGTAGTGGTCCCCTGTAACTCCAGCACTCGGGAAGCAGAGACAGGCAGATCTCTGTGAGCTCAAGGCCAGTCTTAATTCACAGTATGTGCCCAGCTATTCAGACATAGCAAACAAAAACAAACAGCACAATCAAACAAATAAGTAAGTAATTATTGAGAGCAAGGAATTTTATCCTTTTTTATGTGATTTTTATTTTTTAGGGTTTCTTTATTCATAGATAAGCAAACACATGCAGAAGTGCCTTTAGGATCATACATGGTGGCAAATTTCAGAAGTGACCTATTTTGAGAGCAAACAAAAGTTCTATAAATCACCTGTGCTAACAGCTAGCTTACGTCTCACAATTTAAAGGGTTTTTCAGGTTGAAACCATTGAGTGTGTAGTCTGATGCTATTAGTGCCAATGTCCCCCATAGTTTACATGCTTTCAATTGGTGGAGAATGGAGTTGCGGAATGCACATGACTATACAGGGCATGAGAGGCGGTCTGAACAACCGTTAAATAAAAATCCAAGTTTGTCCTGGAGAATAGTTTCCAGAAGTGGTGTTAGCATCAATGGTGTCTGCACACAGGGGCCACAGGAGAGCCAGAGCAGAATCTCAGCAATCTTCTCTTCCTGTACTCACCCAGTCTATACAGTGACAGAGGAAAGTCTTGCAAGGTTGCTCGTAGGAGCAGGGGAGTAACAAATACAGACCATCAGATTCTCAGGCTTGCTATAGACTGCTTCCTGTGCTGATGCAGGGCCCTTCCGATGATGTCGCTCCCCAACAATAATTTTTATGTATGTGAGTATTTTCCTTGCATAGATATCTGCTCATCATGGACATGATATGGCTACAGAGGCCAAAAGAGGGCATCCGATCGGAGATGCAGATGCTTGTGAGTTGCCATGAGGGTGTTGTAATTCGAACCTGGGTCCTCTGGAAAAGTAGCCACATCTCTTAACCATCTTGCAAGCCTCCAGGAGTATTATTCTTGTTGAGTACACATTCGCCCATTTACCCATTCTTTGTTCAGCATTAAGTTTTGTTTAGTGAACATTCACTAGTTGCTAGGTACGTGTAGAGGGCTTTGGTAGCAGTAGCCCACGAGAATAGGACTGGGTGTAGTCGACAAGAAGAGCTTCCCACATTTCAGGCCTCCAGGACGATGCTGAGTAAATGGATGGAGAAGCTCAGGCTTCAGGTTTTCTCTATCACGCCCCGCAAACCTGGGGTTCTACATTTCTCTTTGCAGTAGTCACTTGGCCTTACTAAAATAATGGGGGCTGAAATTCTCCTAGTTGCTTTTGCTTTGATTTCCACTTGACATTAGAAGTGGTTTTGTGGGTTGGGGATTTAGCTCAGTGGTAGGGCGCTTGCCTAGGAAGCGCAAGGCCCTGGGTTCGGTCCCCAGGTCCAAAAAAAAAAAAAAAAAAAAAAAAAGAAGTGGTTTTGTTTGTTTGCTTTGAAACAGGATTTCTTTATGTAGCCCAGATATACTGGAACTCACTTTGTAGACCATGCTGGCCTCGAACTGAAACTCACAGAGATCTGCCTGCCTCTGTCTCCCAAGTGCTGGGACTGAAGTCGTGCATGCCTAGCCCATTAAAGTGATTTCAAAATGTCATCTCCGGACTTCCCCGCCTCTGAGGAACTGAAAGCAGCTTTTTACTGACACAGCGTTTGTTTGACACAGCATTTGAATCATTAGGACATGCACAGTACTGCTGCTTTCGTATCTGTCCAGAAAGGACAGCTAGGAAGTCGGTAATCTCACTTTAAATCGGTGTATTCTCAGTTACCAAAAGCTATTGTGAGTCACATCTGCTTTGTGCCAGACGTTAACACTGACTGATGTGGCTAATGGCTTTGACCTGGTTAGAACAACATCACAGTGCCATCCTCCTCTGACATTATCTCTCTTCTATGCTTGATTTCATGTGATTTAACACATAAGGGGAATGCTAGGTAGTTATTTGTGAAATGCCTTTTTACTTTCATACAGAGGAGACGGACAGGAGTTGGCCCTTGTTTGTAGAAACCCCAAGAGTGATTTTAATTTACACCCACTTCACAGCACTGAATGCTTATGTTCTCTGTGATAGATTTGGAAAACCCTGCTTTGTTTCCCTGTGTTGCTACAGAAGCTCAATAGTAAGAATCCTTATCTCAGACTCAGGAGAAGCTTATCAAGTGTCATAACCGCTCTGCTCAGGCCTGTCATTTCTTACCAGAGGTCAACCATCAGATTGGCACTTAAAGTAAGTGGTGGGCGATAGAGTAATGGAGGCAAATGTCTGTGAAACTCTCCACAAGAAAACTTGAACACAGTGACTCACACTCATGGGTTCTGTCTGTCATAAATAAACAAACTAGCCAGAATTTTCTGGTCTTTAGTGAATGGATTATATTACTCTGCTGAATTGTTACATTAAAGATCAATTACTTAATTTAACAATCTCGTACGAAAACCAATTCCACATCAGCTACTGCTATAGGTGCTGAACATATGAAAATGTGCAACACTTTAATCCTTATCTGATGATGCATGTGTGCGTGTGTGCGAGTGTGCTTGTGTGTGTGTGTGCGCACACGCACTCGTGTATTTTGGGGATGGGGTTGTCTCTCAGAGTACTTCCCAATCACTGCTATGATTTGTGTGATGCTTAATCTCATTTTTATTGATAAGTATAGAACAATGCTCCCTTTTTCTGCTTTTTGTTTCTTCTACATTCCAAGCTCCTTATTGAGTCAGACGCTGTAAGCAAAGGCTTTTGTACATGTGGGTCACTGAGACGGTTCACCAGGTAAATGCACTGAACTTCAGTTCCATCTCCCAGACCCAAATAGTAGAAGAAGATAACTAACTACTGTACATTGTCCTCTGACCTACACACACACACACTCACACACACTCACACTCACATACACTCACACACTCATATGCACACTCACACACTCACACTCACATACACACATACACATACTCACACACACACTCACACACACTCACACACACTCACACACACTCACATACTCACACTCACCCACACACACACTCACTCACACACACACACACACACACACACACACACATACACACACTCACACACACACACACACACTCACACACACATACACACATATACACACACACACTCACACTCACATACACACATACACACTACTCACACACTCACACACACACTCACACACACTCACACATCACTTGCTCACACACACACATACTCACTCACACTCACACACACACACTCACATACACACTCACACACACACACACACACCCACACACACTCACACACACAGACACACACACACACATACATATACACACTTGCACGTGCACTGCATAAATAAAAATATAATAAAAATATGTGGCCTTTGTGCTCTAGTGGTCTAAATTTGTGATGCCAGTAACTCTAGAGTTCTAATTGAAAAGCCCTGACAAAACTCTGGAACAGAGTCCCTGGTTATGTTTTGGGTGTCAGTGTGATCTACGATGGCTAATTTGATTGGATTAAGGTACACACACACACACACACACACACACACACACACACACACACACACACAGAGCATCCCATTTCTCTGCATCCAGACCCCCCAAGCTTTGAACAATCAGCCTTATCTCACCAGGACAGAAGTTGATCCTGCACTCCTGGTTTATCTGCTATGATGGGCTCAGTCCCCTGACCCATGAGCCAGATAAGCTTTTTCTCTGAAAGTTGCTTCTCGCTAGGTCACAAACAATGAGAAAAGTAACTGATTCACTCTTCTGAAAGGATGCTGATGCAGAAAAACTCCTTTTCAAGCTAAATGAAGCATGAGCAGTTTGTTGCCACTGCAAATCAAAAGTATACTGGAACAAACTCTGATCATCTTCACAAATCACACCCGAAGGCAGGATCTCACCTGAGATCATAGAGTCTGTCACTAGCCAGTTATTTAATATATGTTTGTTAAATAAATTAAAAAAAAACAGAAAACTCGACTTAGAATAAATTTCTTAATAGTAATTCTCAAACGTAGCCAGCAATAATAGACTCTGACTTTATCCTTTGGCCAGAAGTACCTGGGCTGGGATGCTGGCATTTGCCTGGGCGAGCACCGGGCTAAAACAGCTGTTTCCCCTTTCAGTGCAATGCCACACACCAGAAGTGGGAACCTCTGGCTGCATCATCTTCAGCAAGCACTTGAAATCCTAACCGAACATTTCTGATGTCACACATTCACTCCTGGAACAAATTTGTCTTGCGCTTCTTACTTTTCTCTTCATGTTCTTATTCCATTTTTTCTCCGCAACTTGTTTATCATAACTTTCCCTGTGGTTGGAGATAACAGATTTCTGCTTTTAATTCAAAAAATGCTGTCTGCCTTAATGTTTTACAACATGATACCTCCCTAGTTCCAAGGGAAAGGATGCTGTCTGCTGGCGGTTTTTCCTGAGTGTACTTGTGCTGTGGTACAGGCCCTGGAAATGCAGTGCAAGGAGCCCCTGCCCCTCCATCTCTGTCAGGGTTTTGAGCAAATGTAAAAGACTTTTTGTGCGTGTGCAATTTAAATTCAGAAAGAGCCTATTTGTATGGTAATCATAAGCTAAGGAAAACAGTGTTACATTTCCTCTCTGGGATTTGCTTTCTGATATCTTCACATTCTCTCCTGCTTTAACCTGCATATTACAGGCAGTTCTAACTCCATATTTTAACAGGAGAACAGTACCCAGAAGATTAATCCACAGTGACAACAGGGAAGAAAAGAGCGAAGTGGAAGCAGTAATTAATGTTGCCCTAATATGCTATGCTGGTGTGCTCTGGCCTTCACCAAAACAAGCTCACCAGGGTGTTTTACTACTACAACTGAATGATTGTGTGTGGGCAAGCATGAATAGCACTGTCCTTCTTTGAGACATGCAGGTTCCATCACAAGGATAGAAATTATAGTTTTGTTGTTTGAATCTATTATTCAATGGAGCTGATAGGGGTTTTTTGTTGTTGTCATTTGGGTTTTTCTTGTTTGTTTGTTTTGTTGTTATTGTTGTTCTTGTTGTTGTTGTTGGGTTTTTTTGGGGGGGCAGGTTGGAGAAGTGTAATTTTTTCTGCCAGAAGAAAAAAGGAATGGGCTTCCCTCATTGGCTGTTTGCCTGCCTCACTCTAAGCAGAAGAAAGGTCAAGGGTTAAAGGTTTCTCTTTCAGTCTCAGTGATTATAATGTGTTCTTGTCTTCAGAGGGCAATCCTGAGGCTTGTAGTTGCACCTTGAAACACATGAGTGACTCTAGTCTGTTTGCTCCCAAACTCAACTAAAGTAATTCTCCCCTTGATTCTGTGGGGGGTGGAGTGGGGTAGATTTGTCTTATATTCAAGGTTCCTTAGGGTCAGAAATCTATGTTCTGATACCTGCCCAGCACAGGTGCTATTCAGGATGAGATGCAGCTGAGCAGTTTCTTCCTCTTGAGAAGGAACCAATGGTTGCCAGCCTCTGAAAGCTTTACTGGAAGCAGTCAGCAGGCTAATGAGGCTGCCTTCATTTAATCCCAAGAGGAGATCATGGCCTAAGTATTTCACTTACAAGGCTGGAGTTCTTTTTTGGAGACCTTCTAGAAGGTTTCACATTCATGGGAATTTTCCGATACTTTTACACATCAATTCACCTCAAAAGGAAACTGTCTTCATACTAGCTGAGCACAAGATGCCTGTGGCTTTAACGTTCAGATATCTATGATCAAAGACACGAGAAGACATTACCTCTGCAAGTATAAAGTACGGAGAGGAGGTAAAATCAAACTATGGAGCTGTTGATAAGGTCAACTCCACCTCTGCTGGTAACAGATGGTCAAACCCAAAAAAGCCAGTTTGAAGTTAAAGTTCTTCAGGACCTCAGAGGAAAAGAAGGAGGCATCATGGGAAGGAGGAAGCCCCACCTATCCCATGTCCCACTAACATCCTCTTCTTACCACTGTGTGTTTTAGATACCGTAGGTCCCTAGTACAGCTCTGCTCTCTCTCCCATATTGACCCTTGGTTGACCAACCACTAACCTCATATACTGGGGAGGCCTGGCCTACTGCAAGGCGAAAATGGACCAGAGATAATCAGGCCAGGTGGCCATTTAAGCAAAGGAGTCCAGCATCCAAGGAGCCAAAGCTTGGATTGGAATCTGGGCTTGGATGATCTATGCAGGGACCATGGATGTGAACGCATCTCCTAGGCCTTCTGAGCTCCTGGCCCGATGGGAAGATGAATGACTGAAAGAGGGCTCTGGGGACTTTCTGCCCTGAGGGAAGAAGAGTTTTCTTGGTGGCTGTAATGAAAAGGACAACACTGGTTAGAACCATTAACATGCACAGTATTTGTCCCAGATGAGATGTTAGAGGAACTCTAGTAGTTCCAAGGCCTGGGTTTAAAACAGAGAATTCTAGATCACTAAACTCAGTACACCATCCCAAAAACACATGTGTCCAGGCCAGAAATCAGTGAACCTACTGTTCAGGGCTGCTACTTCACTGTTGCTGACACGTTACTTGGGTTCCCAGACCCTTCTTTATTTCCCTGGCTTCCTCAGTAGGTAGATTTTATTGTCATGTTAGTGTTTTCCCCACCGTCACAATTCCCTAGGCCAGTCTTTCCCAGGGAATGAGGTCTCCCATGCATCTCTAGGGAATCTTTCTTAGTGGAGTTCTGCTTCAATACAAGGAAGCTCACAAAGGGTATTAGCAGAGTCAATCTGCCTAAACGTGACAAAACTCATGTCTATTCTGGAATCTGGTAGTAAAAATCTTTTAAACTTTAGGGTCCTTAGAAACATTTTAAAGCTCTGCATAGTTTTTAGGATTAGTTTGTGTAGAAGGCTTGGATTCTAGAAGCTTGACTAGGGTTTCCTGGAAACCTCCAGGACAATTTTACCTCAGTAAGACTTCTGTGAAAAGAAGGCCCCAGAAGGAGGAGAAAAAGAAAGGGAGAAAAAGTCTTCTTACTTAAAGGACACCATCCTCAATGACATTTAAACCAAAGGTTTTCTTCTGTTAGAAGACTAGTTGACCTGGACATTGGGATTTAGGAAGAAAGCAGAAGCTGGTCTTGGCAGTTTTTATTGGTTGAGTTGTTGACCACTGGACTGTGCACTGAGCCTATGGTTTCTTCTTCTTCATGTGCTGAGTCCTTTGTTTAAAATGGAAGTCTGGAGAATGAGCATGCCAAGCTCATAGTGCTAAATGTACGGCTTAAGTCTGTGTCAGTCTTGGAATTGACTATGGACCTATATGTTGAGTACTAAGTGCCTAAAAATGCCACCATTGTCCATTTGGAGGAAGAAGAAACTTGTTAACAAATGCCTACTTCCTTGGACTCTTGTTCTTATCTGACCCTTTATCCCTGTTGCCAGGACATTTTCTTTGAGGACAAGCAGAACTCTATATCTGGGGTGACAAGAAGGAGCTCTAGTTGTGTATTAGGATATTTCAAAGCAGGGACTGGGGATATCACTCAGTGATAAAGTGCCTGCCATGTAAACACAAGGATCTGTGTTCAAAACCCCAGCATCCATGTCCAAAAGCTGGGTATGGTTGCACACATCTGTAACACTACTGCCAAGAAAGCATATTCTTTGTGATCACTGGCCTGTCCGGCTAGCCAATGATTTGACACCGTTCAATGAGAGACCCAGTAAGAATGTGAGATAAGCAGGACACCCAACTCTTGTCTGCCACATATGTGAACAGAGATGCATAGGTACTCACAGCATACAGACAGAGAGAAAGATAGGGAGAGAGAGGGAGAGGGGGAGAGAAAGACAGAGAGACAGAGACAGACAGAGACAACCAGACAGAGAGAGACAGAGAGGCAGAGAGACAGAAAGAACATTGCACACATAAAAAATACCTACTCTGCTTAGAATATCTCAGGGCAAAGATCTGGTTCCAAGTGTCTTATTCAGTACTAGAGACTTGTAGACTCAATCTCAGAACTCAGATGATGATAGAGGAAGACTGCAGAAGTGTAGGTGAAGGTGCAGGCCAATGAGGAGAACATTCTTCTGTGTCTTTTCTGAGTGCACACACCATCCGCCTTTTCTTTTCAAAATCGCACCTTAAGTGTGAACTCTGGTGTCATCATTCCTAAAAAGTGACTGAAGCAAATGAAGTTCACAGATCTAAGTAGTTAGAAGTCATCCCTAAATTGCCATTATTAGAATTCAAAACTAAATTTATTGATCCCAGACCATGTGTTTTGGCTGACATATACCATTGGGAGAATAGTTGTTTTTTTAATTAGAATATAATTTAATTAAAATATAACTATATCACTACTACCATTTCCTTTCCTCCTTCCAGCTCCTCCCATGTGCCTATCATCCAATCCCTGTCATGCCTCACAGCTCAAAACCAAGTCTCATTTTCTTTGGTTATTATTATTATACACAGACAGATAGATATAGATGTACAAATATATAAGTACAACCTGCTGAGTTTGTTCTTGTTCCTTGTGTATATATTGTTTCAGGCTTGACCATTTTGAAATGAATAACCTATTAGGGGCTCATCCCTGGGTGAGGCTAATTCTCCATCACTCCACAGGCAGTCATTAGTTGCCTGTAGTCCACTGGGCAGATTTTTTAAAATAATAAGTCAGGCCCACATAGGCACTGTCACTGCATGTTTACCCAACAAGCAAAAGAGTCTGTACGTTCACTGTAGACGAAGATGCTGATGCTCGAGGTGCTTCAGCCATGAGTCCCAGAGAAGGGCTTAAAACCCAAGCCAGCATTACTGTTCTGATGCCAGAAGAGGAAGAAGTCTTCAAAAACTGAAAGCCCCTCTTGTTCAAATCCCTTCTTAGGAACTTAGCAGATTATGCTGAATCAAGCACTAAAGCAAAAAGAGGATGTCTATATTTTATGTTTTCTAAACAAAAATTTTCAAAAGGGGTCATTTTTCAAATTGTGTGGGCTGCTGTGAATTGTCTTGCCACCCAGCTTAAACGAGAGGCTCCCTGCCAAAAGAGAGGAGCCAGCAATCTGAGACTGTGAGCATTCAATAATTAGCAGGCATAATTATTAGATTTATTTTATGACTTATATTTCAGTAGAAATAGTTATCTGCCAATTTCAGTATAATTTGGGGCTGAAGAATCAGCATCTTTTCCAGAAAATGTACAAGTTGGTCTCAATCCTAAGCTTTCCCCTTGTCCTCCCTTGGGATGACCACTGCAAGGACTGATGTGTCCTCTCCACTGCTGCCCACAGTCCCCTCTCTGAAGAGTCCCCGCTGAGACAGAAATTCACAAACAATAGGTGGCCATTGCCAGCAATTGGAGCACAGCAGTTCTGGCCTTTGGCAACAGTTGGCAGCAATTGGCAGCCTATTTTCCAAGTTCCCTGCCAAGAGAGAGCTGGGCCTTGGAGTTACCTTGTTTCTCTCACCTAGTCACGCTTTTCTCTTTAAGAGAACAAAATAAAACAAAAGAAAGAAAAATGAAAGGACATGCGCATGCAGACACACACACACACACACACACACACACACACTACAGTTGTCAAGCTAAAGTCTTGTGGCACAATTTCACGTGAGTCTCTGTAGGTGCTAAGCAGCATGTATGTTCTTCCATATTAAAATCGATTCTTTTCTTTAGAGGGAAGGACTAAACCCCTCTTGATACCACATGGATGCTACAGTTAAAATGTGTAGGAAGAGAGTTTGCATTATAAGTGTAGACTGCATTATGTTTGCATGTGTTGAATATCATATCCATCCGATTGTTTCTTTCAATAGAAACACAAAGTCAAAATGACTTAGAACTTAGGTGATTTGCACTTTTTAAAAAGGTAAACCATCAATACACGCAGTGTTTAATTGGCAGAATAAAGTTCTTAGCCTGATTCAACATATTTAGTAGTTATGCCTCAATATGTGATGGCATCAAAGAAATAATGTTAACTCTCTCTCTCTCTCTCTCTCTCTCTCTCTCTCTGTGTGTGTGTGTGTGTGTGTGTGTGTGTCTGTGTGTCTGTGTGTCTGTGTGTGTCTGTGTGTGTCTGTGTGTCTGTGTGCTGTGTGTACATGCATGTGCCTGAGGAGATCAGAGGTCAGTGTCTTGTTCATATTGTATCCATTCCATTTTTTTGAGACAAACTCTCTCACTGAACTTGAAACACACCAATCCATCTAATTCGACTGTCCAGCCAGGCCCTTGGAAACTTCAGTCTCTGTAGCCTCACAAGCATAAGGACTGAGCTCTCCTATGAGTGTTGGAGATCCAAACTCAGTACCTCTTGTTTATATGCCAGGCCAGCCATCATCCTAGTCACATTTCAAAATATTATAAAAATAAATTTTATATGTATGTTAGGCAAACAAAAGCACACATGAAGATGATATTAAGTGAAATATGATTATGGGTAGTAGTTACATTAGGGGAGAGGGGCACATGTAGTCTATAGAGATCAATGAAGAGTTAACACCTGAGCCTACCCACTCATATGCTTTCACAGAGATGGAAGGAATTTTGACTCCTGCAGTCAGCACTGTTTAGACACCCTGGATAATTCAGTAAGGTGCCATTTTGGGCTTAAAGTCAAATGGCAGGCAAAGTTAACTGGGAATAATACCACAATGTGATGGGAAGGAACCTACAAAAACCCAGGGTTTGGGAGGCATTGAAGCCAGACACTAGGGTTCCTAGGATGGGCTGTATTTTTATACACACATTTTCCTCAGGGTTACAAGGCTCATTGCTAAGGTCAAGATTATAAAACAAGCTAATAAGGTAAACTTTGCAAAATCTTGAGACAGATGCACAGGACCCTTGAGGAATGAAGGCTCTGTGTAGCCCGTACATTTGTTTGCTTGTGCTGGGCTATGATGGAGCAGAGGACAGCTGTGTAAAGAACACCTGGGCCAACAAGAGTGTGATCCAACTGTAATAAATGGGACAGGACTTAGAAAGATCTTGGAGCACGTGTAGCCCCATTTCTCTCAGTGTGTAGGGCACAGCATATTAAGAAAGCAGCATCCTCGATGATGGGAGGGAACAGGCAAAAATGGGACCTGCTAAGGTATCTTGACATCTACTTGCATCGCTTCCTCGATTTTCATAGTGTGTGTGTGTGTGTGTGTGTGTGTGTGTGTGTGTTTACATATATAAGCACATAGTATTGAAATATATGTGAAGGGATGTTCTAGGAGGGACTCATAGGAAGAGGAAGACAGGACAAGGTGATGGGGCTGGGGTAAGGAAGCACAAGGGAGACACCTTGATAAGCACTTCACCTGCATATCTGTCCTGAGTCTCACCACCATGTTAATTTGCTCAGCAAGATGTTAACTCAGGTTAAGGAACTTGCACAATGCCACAAGGCAGCATGTACGGGAGCAGGTTTTTAACTTAGAGCTCTAGGATGTAGGGCTTTCCTGCAGGAGTCTGTTCTCTTCTTCCTCTTCACCAATCAGTGATGGAGGATATGGGTTAAAATTTAAAACATGCCTCCTGGAATTGGTGAGGCCTCTGGAGACAATGAGGGGTTCGCAGTGGATCCAGGGTATGTAGGACCCTGAGTAAATTCAAAAGACATTGTCCTTGGCCCCAGTTGCAAAGTATCCTGTAAGCAGCTGCCTCGGGGTCTCCCTGTGCCCTCCCTAATGTGCCCTAGAAGCATCTAGCACCCCAGATGAGCTGCATCTCTTGCTCTAGAACAGCCTGCACTTCTTCATCCGTCATATAGCTGGACTACCACTTGCTTGGACCTCAGCCCCTTAACCCGACAATTGACCCAGCTTCATTCTTTGAATATTACTCAGTATCTACACTAAACTTCTGAGATCCAGGTGAACATGATACTCAAAACATTATACCTACTAACATATGATATTCTGATTTCTTCCCTAGGGATTGAACTTAAGGCTGTATGCATAGCAGACAAAAAATTTACCACCAAAACTATATCTCTAGCTGATCTGTGTTTTCTTGGATTATACTTTCTATGGCCAGGATGAGCTCTAAGACTGATATGGGCCAGTTGGAGGCAAATAAACACAATTTCAGCAGATGTCTGTGTTCCATCTGGAGGTTTTACCTGAAAAGAACTTGTACTAAAAGCACTAGTTCGAATGTGCTCATGTAGAACTTTGTAAAGATGTCAACACTGAGAAAGCTCTTCTGTATCCTTCTAACCCAATTGCACTGAAAATGTGGTGCTGACCTCTGTTTTGCTTTTTTTCTGATTAGAACTTAGATCTGAGTGATTTATGATTCTTGTGTACATATTCGTGTGTGTGTGTGTGTGTGTGTGTGTGTGTACTAGTGTACATGTGGGTGCATATTTGTGTACATACCTATGTATATCTTGATATTGTTTGTGAAGTATATACATGTGTGTGTTTGCTTTGAGAGTTTCTCCTCAGCAAGATGTTGTTCAGCTTCCGTAAAATCTGGATGAACATACTCTTTTCAAACCCTGCAATCTCACCTTTTGTATTTTACAAGGATTGCTGCTATTGCAAACAGAGAAAGCAACTTAGAAACCTTTCTTTCTTTATGGTTTTAGATATCTCACAATTCTCACGGAAACCATTTCTTACTGAAATAACTGTACTTGGTCATATTATTATAGGAGATGGGCTTGCTGTTTTGACAGTGAAATACTGAAGACTAAAATCTTAAATTACTTGTCCAGCTAAGGTGTGCTGCTGTTCATAATGTTCTTTGGGAAATGCTTGTCCAATTTTCAAGGTTTTATTTCTCTCTTTTTTTAAGTGTATCAAGTAAAAAGTAACAAATCCAGTGACGTATAAGGACAGACTGCCTGTTTGCTGAGGCAAATGATATTTTATCTTAGGGTAAGCTTTCTGCCTTTGGTATGCTCAAAGAAATTAATTTGACTGTTTATGATGTTATTTAATTTTCAATAATCATTCAAGCATATATAACCACAGACATCTATGTAGTAGGCAGATGGATCAGCAAGTATGCATGTAATTAGAAATAACTCTTGAAATACAAAAGCAGATTTTAATATTTAGCATCTGAGAAACGGCTAATATTACAAATCGTCCATGCTCTCTGTAGGCAGTGATGTAAAAATTTAAGAATTCAGATGAAAATTGCAACCATCTCAGCATCAGGCAGTTTCTGAATTATAGTAACAAACTACAAAGATTATCTAGATAGATTCTCTCTCTGTCTCTCTGTCTGTCTCTCTCTCTCTCTCTCTGTCTAACACACACACACACACACACACACACACACACAGACACACACACACACACACACACACACACACACACCCCATCAGTATAAGCTGAACAGGGCATCTTGTTCACGTTAGACAATTACTTTACTCTTGTGTTGTGCTTCAGCTGTGATTTTTATTTAACATAAGATGTGATATATTTATAAGCTATTTGCAACTTAATTTTAAATTTTGATCTAAATTTGAAATGATGGAATTACCTATTTTATAACAGAATTGCACATTCAAATGTAAAAAATGAGATAATTCATCTTTAAGATTATTAGAGAGGAGAAAACATAATCTATGGTCTATTTAAACATGAAAGGTAAGGTTCGTACTTACAATATTCAATAAACATAGGGATGTGCTTCATTTCCCAGTGAGAAATGAAGAAAAGGCCTAGAGAATCACATGGAGAAATGCATTTATGCCATAATTCCAGAGTTCCCTCGGAAGAGTATCATTGGCTTTATTAATCAATCACCCTCCAGAGCAGGACCCTTATATAGGAGTAGCGGGCCAAAACTGACCCAACTCCATGGACTGTTTTTTTTCTGGTTGTTGTTGTTGTTGTTGTTGTTATTTTGTTGTTGTTGTTATTGTTGTTGTCACTGTTGTTCTTTGTTCATTTTGTATGGGTATTTGTGGTCTTATCACTTTATTACTATTATTGTTGTTATTATAATCATTTATTATGATCATTATTTATTATTATTATTATTATTATTATTATTATTATTATTATTTCCTCTCTTTATTTTCTGGGGATTTTTTTTGAGGGAGACAGAACATGAACTTAGGTGGGTACAGAGGATCTGCGGAAAGTTGGGATAAGGAAAGAAAATTATTAAAATATCTTGTATGAAAAAATTTAAAAGTAAATTTATTTTTTCAAAGATTCCTGAATTTCAGTTGAATTCACAGCCTGTTTTTTTTATAAGCAAAAGCCATAATCCTAAGATTTTTATTAATTGTTTTGCTATTGTTTTAAGGATACTTAGCATTGTCCCTGACACTGTAACATACCTTAATTAATTTACTAAAGAAAGGTAAGAGTAATTGGAAACCTGCAGATAAATAGAAGAAGCAAGACATTAAGATAAACAGGAATAGATAAGGTGAAAAATAAAAACAAACAACAACCTTTGGTGCCTTTCCAAGTTTCAGGAAGACAAGCCCCTCTGAGGGTGCTGTGTATTGGTGTTGTAAGGTTAGCAGCCTGCTTGTACGTTTGAAACTTCAAGCACCACTCTTATCTTTTTTTATTCTTTTTTTTTATTAACTTGAGTATTTCTTATTTACATTTCGAATGTTATTCCCTTTCCCGGTTTCCGGGCCAACATCCCCCTAACCCCTCCCCATCCCCTTCTTTATGGGTGTTCCCCTCCCCATCCTTCCCCCATTACCGCCATCCCCCAACAATCACGTTCACTGGGGGTTTAGTTTTGGCAGGACCAAGGGCCTCCCCTTCCACTGAAGCACCACTCTTATTTACATCAAAGTTTAAGTTCTGGTTCTATGTCACAACTGTTTGTGAGCTTCCTGCATTGTGCCATAGGGTTGTGAGTAAGAAGATAAATGAGACAGGAGTTCAGATTCAAAGAAGGAAAAGTCTAGAACCTCCTGGAAGAGTCCTTTTCTTGAAAGGATTAAGCTATAACTGGGGCATAGTGACAATAGGCTCTGTCAGTGACCACACATCTGAGGTGACTTTTGAAGGCAGAAATGTACCTTTTGTGCAAAAGCCAGATGTTCTATGAGACATAATGGAGCAAGCTAGGCTTTTTGCCATAACAGAGGTAGAACTAGGTGCCTGGGAGCACTGATGGGAACATGGCAACATCAGTACCAGAACCTTCCATGCCTTGCTCATTTGAGGATGCCAAGTAGGAAAGGACTCCATCCAAGGAAGAAAGAGAATAAATGGAAAAGCTGGAGGATTCCAGTTCTATTTCAAACTCCTTACGAAAGTGTCCCTGGTGGTGGAGTCAAGTATCCTCTGGCTTGGTAGAGGAGGAGGTCAGTGCTTTATAGCATATAGAGCCTAACTCAAGTGCCAGCCTTAAGTCTCCCTGCCTCTAAACACAATAGAAAAGTCCAGGAACCATCTCATTCACAACGGTGCATGTATCAGGAATTATGAGCAGCACTGACAATTTAGCCAGGTGCAGAACAGGAAAACGTGTTTCTTTAGGTTATGGCAAAAATAATGTTTTGCAACTTTCCATTAGATTGAACCACATGCCATAAAATTAGCCCTTGCTAGAAACCGGAGGTGATGGCTGTCTGTGGGTGCTTTCCTTTTCTGTGTGTGAAATTCTAGGAAAACAGTTTGTGCACCTTTAGCTACAGGGCCAAGTCTGGCTTTTCTTTAAGATCTGTATTGGTTTGTTCATTCAAGCATGTCTAGGCCACCTCTGGTCAGTCCCTTGCAGCTAACTCCCAGGCTGAGCTGAGCAGAGACTCTGTTCCCTTATCAGGGCCTCTTTGTGCCTTGTGTCTGAGCTGAAAGGGAAAGCAATGGGCCATGCTGACTAATCCTGGCAGCCACACTTCCCCTCTGGATGGGCCAGACACAGCTCTGCTCTGTCATTGGCAGAGTCAGCAAAATTCACAGAATCCTTCAGGGAGGCTATGGTGTTTATGTTCTTGAAGACACACAAACACTTGTAAATTACAATTCTCACCCCACTCTGCATTTCCTCATTTCTTTCTCTAGCCTATTTAGTTAAGAGAAAATACTTTGTGTGTACATGCTGATTATGCTATCAGCTTATGACCAGACAAGCTAAAACCCAACTCAGAGAGCCTGTCTGCTCACTTGGAAAAAAGCTGACAATGATTAATAGTCCCATGGCTAACTCAGCCAAGTCGGAGTCTTTAGTTCAACACCTGGGATACAATAGGCACTCAAGAACTGTGATTATGTTGTTTTATGGGTTTCCACATCTGAGCGTACTGCAGGGGAAGATGGCACATTTTCCAAACCCTGTTAGGTAAAAGTTCTTCTACTGTTCTGCATAAGACAGTGCAAGAGGACCCAAGTAATTGATATCCAATCTTCGACCCGGCATTGCCTCCATTCTTTAAGCTTTTATCTAAGCCTCCCAGATGTCTTTCAGAAGCCATGGGCTGTGTTTGTAGCTTTCCGTTGTCTCCTCACCGTTACCTCAGGACCTACAGTACCTGTGAGGAAGAAAACTCCGAGCTCATTGTCCCCATCTAAAGCATCCTCGCTTTCACAAGGGCAAAGCTTGCACACTTTTTTTTTTTTTTTGGTTCTTTTTTTTTTTTTTTTTTTGAGCTGGGATCGAACCCAGGGCCTTGCGCTTCCTAGGCAAGCGCTCTACCACTGAGCTAAATCCCAACCCCAAGCTTGCACACTTTCATTGTGACATATGCTGCCTACTTTTGCTATCTGAGTGCTGAAAACCATGGTGGGTTATCTGTTCGTTCATTCATTCATTCATTCATTCATTCATTCATTCATGCCCTCATCTTTTTCCTAAAATTGGGTGTGCAGATTCCATGCTGCTCCGGGTGCTTCCCAAGCTATTGGGCAAAGGGGCAAGGGGAGATGGAAAGCACAGAGATCATTTTTCCAAAAATGGCCAGTTTCCAACCCAGTTCATTGTGCTGTAGCTTTGAGTAAATGCAGTTGTTGGTCAGTTTGCTATTTTCAGGCTGTGAAGCCCTAGTAAAGAAATCTTTTCTAGAAAAGCCACAAAATTGCTCATCAGCCTCAGAATAAGGTATTCCTTCAAACATTGCGTAACTGGCCAGTCATAGCATTCACATCCAAAATGGAACTTCTACCCCATGCTGGGGACCAGGAGGAGGGACCTGGGGTGTATCTGTCTCAAAGACTCTCTGTCCATACATCTCATTGTTTCAGACCCCTGGCCTAAGACACGTCACTACCTCAAAGACGTTTGCCTGGAGACTTCAGCTGGAATTAGCATGATTTCTCTGCAGATTGACAGCTCTCTGGACTCCTCAATAATTTTCTAACAGAATAGGCAGGTGTTGGTCCATTCTCTCCAAGCTACAGTGTCACAAGTTGCTGTGCTCTGTGTGGGACAACCTTGATGCAGACACAGACTGCACATCTGTGCCCCAGGGAGACTTTGGAAACCTCCGCATTCCATCCCGAGAAACACAGGGTGCTGATGCCTGCTTAGGAAGGGGAAATAGAATCCAAAATGCCTTAGAGTCTCCCGAAATCTTGGTCTCTCACATAGGAGGGACTCGGAAACACTATCCATTTAATAAGTAAAATAAAAGTCACCCACTGCTCCTGAGGGCTGACTATGTGGGCTTAGGATGTGCCAGGAACCACTGACAAATGTGTTTAGGCATGCAGGCCCTGCCCCACGTTTTATGAGACTCATTCTGCGGTGGCTTCCTCCGTTTGGCTGGGCAAACGTCTCCCGCTATCACATCCAGCCATTTGCCTCTGGCTTGTAAGAAATGCTTAGCGATGTGTATCATGGCACTGTGTGCTCATTCTCTATTGAGGGCCCGGGCCATGACAGCGGGGCAGTGCGAGCTTGCAGGACTCAGATTCAGTTCTGTCTGCTTAGGGACCCTTGGCTACCAGGGTGCTTCTTCCGGAGAACATAATTACAAGCTATTGATAGGGATTTACTTCAATGATTCCAGAAAATGTTTATTTAGATAAGAGGAAATTTTCCTTTCTGGAAGATAAGCTCTTGCTAACCAGCATTAAATTACCTTTCAGGCAGTCTCTCTGACGCCCGAATGTGGATGTGACATGCAATATGCCCGCTTGCAAGAATGGCATGCATGCTTGCATGCACTTAAGCTGCTGAGTCCTCAAAGCCTGCATTTGAATGTTGAGGGCTATTTCTAGTGGGAGATGAACCGGTCCAATTTATCCCTGGCACAGAGCAAGCCCTATTTGTCTCTGGCATGGAGCAGGCTTAGCTCATCTGGTGCCGTCTCTGGTTATCACACTGCTCAGCAGGGGTAATTTGTTTTGTTTTATTTCAGTCCCAAAAGGTAATTAATAACACTGGGACAAAATTGTTTGTGTGCCGTTTTTATATTTTGATTACCCAGTGAAGCATTTTTTTTCAGGAGCTTTTCCAAATGGTTGCTGTGTACCTGGCTAGGAAACCGTAAGAGAGAGAGCAGACCTTGGAAACCTTCCAGGAGGCTATTCCTCACCTTCATACACCCCTGAGCCTAATTTAATGTGGGTCAAGGAGCCTTTTAGAGGGTCTTCATATCAACGAATGGCCTTTGGTGTATAGTAACACCAGGACAGAATACTTTCGTGGCTTCTGTGGGTGGCTTAAAGAAATGTTTTGTAACACTGTCACCTCTAAGATTTGCCCAGCCATCTCCTCACATCCTATTTCATCTTCACAACAGCCGGTAGAGCACCACTCTCGTCACATCTCAGTGGGGAGGAAGCTGAGATGCTCAAGTGTCCTAATAGTTATACCTTTATGTTTCTGTGAATTGTCTCTCAGCAGCGAGACGTTCATCTCTGTTCCAGACCTACCCCTGCTCTCCAGGGCCTGACCCCGAGGGGTGCGTCTCACACAGTACCTGCTCCTCCTCCAGAAGCAGGCAACCTTCTGCACCTGTCTGTGGTTGCCAGGGGACAGTGCAGGCCACTGACGTCCGGTCACCAGAGTCTTTAGTACAAAGGGCAAGCCTTCTGTTGTAATGTGTTTACTTTGCACATCTGTCACCTCATTTTATTTTGGTTTCCAAACGTGGTAAGCCAAAGCGTAGGGAGAAATTTTACCTTTCAAAAAAAATCAGTTAGTGTGACTGGAACTGAAACCCACCTAGCAGAGTCCCACTGTGAGTGAGACCGGTTCCATTTGTGTCTCCGTATCCATTCACCAACAGTCCTAGCACCCAGCCATTTCCAGATCATTTGTGGGTACTTTTGTTAGTTTTGTCCTTTTTGTGGGGGAGGGAGTTTGTAATTTTTACATTGATTTGTAACTCACACTCCATTCAATGTAAAATGTGAGATTTGAGGAAGACTTGAATTAGGTTGGAGAAGAAACCTGAGTCTGTGGGCTATGACCCTTCAGGGACCGTGCCCTGGCATGGAGTAGTTGCACACCTGTCTGGGACCTGGTTACATTGATGCTTCACTCGCATGGCTTTGGGCTAAGTCCTTCCTGATAGGTGTGTTTCACATATCCAATGTCCTGAGAGTCTGTGAGAGCGTTCCTTGGCCTTCAGTTCTTTTATTTAATACACACATGTTCTCCTGGCATAGCCCCTTGCTGATTCCTGCATCAGAACGGGTGTTCAGATTTTTCTTTCTTTTTCACTATTCTGAGTAGCTCCACCAAGAACATCCATGTATGAAGTTGTGTGTAATAAATGCTTCTGAGAAGTACACTTAGGAACTGCATTGCTAGGGTTCAGGGCTCTTCGTGGACCTACCCCATTTCTCTCCAAGGCGACTGCTCTATTTTACATTCTCACTCAGAGAGGTGGGAGATTCAGTGTTTTCACACACTCCCCTAAACTTTCTATCTCTCTGCTCTTAGCAGCATACTGAATGAGTGGAGGTTATTGTGGTTTGACTTCTGTGTGATCAGTGGCTGGAAGTGTCGCTTGGTCATTTTTTTACCTTTTTTTGGAAATAAAGCCTATTGAAAATCTTTCGTCCAATTTTAAACTGAGTCATTTTTCTTTGAAAAATGTAAGAATTCTGTATATAACCTAGGTACAAATATTAGATATATAATTTACTAATATTTAGTTTTCTTCTGTGTTCATCTTCCCTCTTGAAAAGAAAATTCATGAGAGGACAACTTGAAGATCTATTTTTGGATCAGAGATTCAATCCATGGCTACTTGTTCCGTGAGCTTAGGCAGCACCAGCGCCAGAACCTCACGGCAGCAGGAGACTGGGGTGAGGTGGTTCTTGGCCCCTGCACGGACAGGGAACAAAGAAAAAGATAATAGACTTGGAGTAACGTTGAAAGCACCCAGTGACCTGCTTTCTCTAGCGTTTTGAAGGAGTTCCATCAGGTAGGGACCAAGTGTTTAACCCAGAAGCTGGTGGAGAGAGTTCAGAAGCTAACTGTGGCAGGATCCTTCTTTACTTTCTTAACAGTCTCCTTAACCAGATAATCATTTTAAATTTCAGTTTCAGTTAAAAACAGTTTGAGCTTTGTTTGTTTTTATTGCCAATACTTTTGAAATTAAGTCTAAGAATTCATTGCCAAACACACTCACAAAACAGTCAAGGTTTTGTTTTTTCTACTGGAATTTATTTTTCTAAAATGTTTCCGCACCTCTTTTCTGTGAGTCCATTCTCAAGTTGTAGAAACTAGAGTTGATTGAAAAAGTCCAGCCTTGGCTTTCTAAAGACTGCATTCTTCTATCCAACATCATGTTTTGTTCATTACTAGTGCTGGAAGACATCTGGTTAGTCTGAGGTGTTATTCATTGGTCATCCTGTCAATGAATCATGTACTTAAGTTTCCATGTTTACTGTGTTTCCTGTTCATTCATTATTCTACTGTATCACATATTAACCTAACAAAAGTACCTCTATCTAAATGTTAAAGAATCATAATACTTCTGTAGACATAAGAAAATTTTCTCCAGAAAAATGTTTTATTCTTTGAAGATTGTAAGATAAGCTTTTAGCAAAAGGAATGACATCTACCAGAATGCTACTTTTCCACAGTATTTTTGTTTTGTTTTGTTTTGTTTTTTCAGAGCTGAGGACCGAACCCAGGGCCTTGCGCTTGCTAGGCAAGCACTCTACCACTGAGCTAAATCCCCAACCCCTTTCCACAATATTTAAGGGGGCACTTGAGCCTGGTTAGGAAGCACTTGACTGTGGAAGGAAGAATAGAGTCTTCCTTCAGTTCCTTACTAGCTGATCTGAGAAACTTGCAAAGTGAAATCTCCAGATTTCATAGGCATGTCAGCATATCTGTCATTCCTGACCACTGGTGAACACAGAGTGGCTGACACTTTATAGCTACTCTCCTTCCACATTGGCCATCACTTAGATCTACATTGTGTGTGTGTGTGTGTGTGTGTGTGTGTGTGCACGTGTGCACGCGCGTGCGCCCATGTGTGCATGTGTATTGGGTTTTAGTTAATTCCTGATGTAGGCAAGTTGGCACCAAGAACAGACACAACAGCGCCATACGATATGGATTAGCCAAGGTTACAGTCAATAGCGTTTAATTGGCTGATAGAACAAGGATGCCTTGGGTATAACTTAGCCCCAGTTGGAATGCTTGAAAATAGGAGTGTAGTAAATGGGTACCTGGATAATTCTTATATAATTCCTGGTGACTGAAAGCCCAAGAGTTATAAACTCTGATGTTCAAGGACAGAATAGAGTAGATATTCTGGTAAAGAAAAGAGAGGATGGCGTGATTCATCCTTCCTCTATCTGTCTTTTCTTCATATCCAGTGTCACAGAGGACTGCACGATACCCATCCATAGGTGGATGAATCTTTCCTCAGTTGACTAAAGTGCTAATCTCTACTAGGAACACCTTTATAGACAGAGGCATAATGTTTACCCCTAACTGGATATCCCTTTGCCATTAAGTTAACACATAAAGCACATCACAGTGAGGCAGGGCATCTGAACTGAAGAAGTTTTAGGACCAGCCTTAGCATATAAACTAACCCAGGAAACCATGGCAGAGAGTCTGCCCAGTGTCTCTGCTTCTTTTCTCCCAGACCAATGTCATCTGCAGAGTAATTGCTCAGAAAACACTTTCTAATTGGTTTCTGGGCAGCTACTTAATTCTCCAAATAGAACCAGAATCATCTGTACTTAATATGGATTACATAGACACAACAGCAAGGCTATAAGTGGGAAGGTTTGTAAGTAATTATGAGTTTCTAAGAAAGTGGGCTTCCGACGCTGTGTGGGCACTACTATGAATAATTCATTTTAAGCCGGAAGCATCTCTAGCCCAGTCTTTTTGTTTGGTTGGAGAATAAATTTATGAAAATCAGCTTCAGGAAGTGAGAGGTCATCCAAATATATCACTCTTATCTTTGAGGCTGTTTGAAACAAGCACCTCAGTCAGATCAGGAGTGTGGGTTATCTATGTGATCCCAGCACCAGGAGGCTGAAGCAGGAGAATCCTGACTTCTAGGCCAGCTTGGGCTCTGCAGTGAGTTTAGGCCCGTCTGCACTTCAGAAAGAAGAAAACAAGTATGCTCATGGTCCCTTTGAGGTACAGTTGTAATGAAAGGTGGAGATCATGAAAATTATTCTTTTTAATTGAAAATTCAAAACATGCTTGAGGCTCACTTTGCTTTCCTCTAATCTTCATCGCATCATATAAAACCTTGCTTAGAACTGACTCTGCTCCATCAATCCAAAAGTATTTGCTAATGCCTTCTAAAATTCTTGGGCACCAATGAGTGATTGAGCCTCTCTGCTTTTACCAAACTACAGTCAGCAATGAGTTAAGGGAATGGAGATGCTAAAATGCATTCTGATATTTCTAAAGAATTTCTACGTTTAGTTCAAGCAGCTGCAATGTCAGAAAAAAATTGAATGCACTTTTAACCTGAAGATGATCTCAGACACAGCCCTTTATTAATGACTTTGATAAACCAGCAGGGGCAGTGTCCAGGGTATTATAAAAACAAGCATCACCAAACCCTGGTGAAAGGGACTATTGAGCAAAGTTCATATAATGCATAAATGCTTGCTTTATGCTAAGCAAGCAAAAAAAATGTTATTTATGTGTGATGTTTGTTAGCAGCAGAAAGAACCAAAATGTGTGTTCCTGTTAGGCCGTGTACATAAAGTTGTTAAAAACAAACAAAAACAAACAAACAAACAAACCACCAGACTTCGCTTGGAATGTTGTAATTGTACATATTTTAACAAGGTCCTTGAGAGTCTTAATGTCCCTCTAATCTCACAGGGTGGAGTCTGCCCTTTTTCCTGGGACATGTGAGACTCCAAGCTGTGGCCCAGTCTGCCCTTCTAATCCCAGGAACCTCTTTATTATGCGTTATGCCTGAAATGTCACACTCAACCTCGCTTGCCTGACAGTTCCCAACTCGTCCTTCAGAACTCTGCTGGAATATCATCCCCCTGTGAAGACATCCTGGAGCTTCCCAGACAGGTGTGCACACTGCTGTGACCTCCTGGAGCATTTTTCAGTGGATACCTGTCAACTCTCGGGACACCTGATTTCATCATTGTGTTCATCTCCCCAACTACACAGGGATGTACAGACAGCCCTCTGTCCTCATGAACACGGAAACCATTTGCTTTGTGGTTGGGGGCGGGGTTGCACTCTAGACAGAGCTCATTAGAGTTTAAAAAGACCCTCCAATGTTTGAACCCCCTCAATCTCTGTATGACTGAAATTCATGCTGTAAATTTGTAAGACATCTACCGCAAGTAAAGCCAACCTGACTGCAGTAAAACCTAATGGCTAAGGGTGAGTGTCCGTTAACCTTGGTGCATAATATGTCTTTACTTCGTCTTATGTATCTGTGCAGGCCTCAGTTTCCCTTTCTGACAAGTGGATCTACATAAGCATACCTTTTCATAGCATCGCAATAGCTGAAATAATGTGATGTCAGCAAAACGTCTAGAAGATTCCATGAACATCAACCATGCATAGATGTGCTACTTGCAATTAAAATGCAAAATACACGTGGTTGCATAAATGTGTGCCTAACCTCCATTAAGAGAGAAATGATTGTTTTGAGTAAGCACACACAGTGGATAGAGGAAAGAGATGTCAACCACAAGGAAGAATAAAGGAAACTGGGAGTTACCTTAATTTTCACCAGTGAAGTCTGTACATCTAGAAGCTCCCCATGATCCTTGTAGGAAACTTAGCAGAAATATCCTTGGTTATATAATTGTATCTTTTATCACTGTCCCCAAGAGACATGGTCAGCTCAGTTATAAAGTCCTGTTGAATTCATGAGAAATTTAGTGGGCCCTTCTCTGCATAGTTAAGTCCCTCCCCACATTTCATTTTCTCATTCTGCATATTTAATAAAGCTAGAAGCCTCCATTAGGAGTCTAGCGTGTGTGGTGAGATGTGCAAGCCCTTGTTGTCTCAGTGGCTCATCAAAGTAAATGGCGGGAAAAGTCATTTCCAGCAGCTCATGCCATCCACAGCTACAACTCTGAACGCTGTATCTTTCCTCAGGCCTCTGTGTCAGCCTTCTGATGTATGGCTGTCTTTTGTCTGACTGTATTGGTAAACTTAATATATTTGACAGCAATGTTGCCAACATCTACTATTTCAAAGGGCAACAAAAATGGTGGCCAGTGTTCACTGGACCATTGCTAGATACCACATAGTCAAACCCAGGGATAGATATTGAGTAAAACAAATTGAATGTGCGACCTCTCCAAAGAATGCAAAACTACAAAGAATAAACAACCACTGGGACATGTACAGAATACAACTGATCCAAGACTACTTTTTAGCCTGTTCTCTAAGGGGGTATCTCTACCCTATATGATAAAAATAGATACCCACAAGATACCTGAAGACAGACATGGTCTCTGGTTATTCCCATGTCTGCACCGAGGTAAATTTAGTGTGTACCATTTGTCCATTAGCTGCCTGACAAGGCATTTGCAAGGAAGTACACAACAGGGCTGTTTGGTTATAAAACTTATTCTTTAAAAATACTTTCAGTCTTTCCTGTGATTCCTTCAACGGGGGTCCCATTCTGTGATCAATGGTTTGCTGCTGACATTCTCCTATGTATTTGCCATATTCTGGCTGTGTCTGTCAGGAGAGATCTACATCCAGTTCCTGTCAGCCTGCACTTCTTTGCTTCATCCATCTTATCTAGTTTGGTGGCTGTTTATGTATGGGCCACATGTGGGGGAGGCTCTGAATGGGTGTTCCTTCAGCCTCTGTTCTAAACTTTGCCTCCCTATTCCCTCCCAAGGGTATTCTTGTTCCTCTTTTAAAGAAGGAGTGAAGCATTCACATTTTGGTCATCCTTCTTGAGTTTCATGTGTTCTGTGCATCTAGGGTAATTCAAGCATTTGGGCTAATAGCCACTTATCAATGAGTGCATACCATGTGTGTTTTTCTGTGATTGGGTTACCTCACTCAAGATGATATTTTCCAGTTCCATCCATTTGCCTATGAATTTCATAAAGTCATTGTTTTTGATAGCTGAATAGTATTTCATTGTGTATATGTGCCACATTTTCTGTATCCATTCCTCTGTTGAAGGGCATCTGGGTTCTTTCCAGCTTCTGGCTATTATAAACAAGGCTGCTATGAACATAGTGGAGCATGTGTCTTTGTTATATGTTGGGGCATCTTTTGGGTATATGCCCAAGAGAAGTATAGCTGGGTCCTCAGGTACTGCAATGTCCAATTTTCTGAGGAACCTCCAGACTTATTTCCAGAATGGATGTACCAGTCTGCAATCCCACCAACAATGGAGGAGTGTTCCTCTTTCTCCACATCCTTGCCAGCATCTACTGTCACCTGAGTTTTTGATCTTAGCCATTCTCACTGGTGTGAGTTGGAATCTCAGGGTTGTTTTGATTTGCATTTCCCCTGTGACTAAAGATGTTGAACATTTCTTTAGGTGCTTCTCAGCCATTCGGCATTCCTCAGCTGTGAATTCTTTGTTTAGCTCTGAACCCCATTCTTAATAGGGTTATTTGTCTCCCTGCATTCTAACTTTGTGAGTTCTTTGTATATTTTGGATATAAGCCCTCTATCAGTTGTAGGATTGGTAAAGATCTTTTCCCAATCTGTTGGTTGCCGTTTTGTCCTAACAACAGTGTCCTGTGCCTTACAGAAGCTTTGCAGTTTTATGAGATCCCATTTGTCGATTCTTGATCTTAGAGCATAAGCCATTGGTGTTTTGTTCAGGAAGGGGCTTGAGACCCCATATGAACAACAATGCCAACCAACCAGAGCTTCCAGGGACTAAGCCACTACCAAAAGACTATACATGGACTGACCCTGGACTCCAACCTCATAGGTAGCAATGAATAGCCTAGTAAGAGCACCAGTGGAAGGGGAAGCCCTTGGTCCTGCCAAGACTGAACCCTCATTGAATGTGATTGTTGGGGGGAGGGCAGTAATGGAGGGAGGATGGGGAGGGGAACACCCATATAGAAGGGGAGGAGTAAGGGTTAGAGGGATGTTGGCCTGGAAACTGGGAAAGGGAATAACAATTGAAATGTAAATAAAAAATATCCAAGTTAATAAAGATGGAGGAAAAAATATGAAAAACAGTAGGAAATAGTATCGTGTCCCCTGATGCCTACCATCCAACCTTAACAGCCACCAATTTGCCAGTTCTGTGTCATCTATGATGCTAATATCTCTTCTGCCCATCAAGTAGTTTTAAAGGCAACATATTAAGCTGATTTTGATATGTTTGGGCAGACGTTTGGTAAGCAGAACAAATGCACAGATATTGTCAGCCTGCAAGAGGTTTTGCTAAGAGCCAAGCTCTGCGGAGGCTCTGAATGACTGCCTCAGTGAGCCAAGCCCTTCTCTATTAGTGTTGTTTGAGTTTATAGAACTATTCTGCGCGAGACTAAATTACCAGCAGGGTATAATTTCAGTGTGTCAGAGTGCAGCACATTGTGTATTCATTCTTCTTGCACTGATCATGCATGAGAGAAACTCTCCTCCAAGGACTTGCTCTGAGCATGAAATGTTTGCCATCTAATAAGACTTCAACAAAGATTACTTATCGATTCCCAATTCATAATTATTTTATGCCAGGAACTGTGCTAGGGACCCAGATTTAAAACATAAGACCAAATAGTCTTAGCATCAACTCCAGCTAGATGCACCAAGAACATCTTGAATTCTGCTAAGACCGTAGATATGAAGAATAAATGAGGGAAGAGGGTATTACTAAGAACCCAGAAAGGAATCTGGGTGAGCAAGCCAGGTGGAGAGGAGGAGGGAGGTGTTTAGAGGGGATTCTTTAAGCCTGAGCTGCCCTTTTCAAATCTGTGCATCTCAGTGCTGGGCTGGGACAGCCAGAACAGTGGATTTCTTCAGAGCTCTGAGGATTAACAAGCCCCTGCCACACCCCCACTGTGCACCTGGTCAGCAGGCACCTTCCCATTCTGGCAGAATGCCATCCCCAGGGTTAGCCTTGACTTTAAGGCCATTCTTTTCTTATGATGGTGACACCACTCTTTAGTAACACTGCACTTCTCCCTGCAGATTTGGCTTTAGCTGAAGATGACCTCAGTTAAATGTCACCTTCAGCTGCATTTGAATACAGGATTCAGTAGTAACATCAGTCCTGTGTCTTTGCAGGAGCCGGTAGAGCCAGCACAACTGGTATTGTTCTCTGCTTGTTCCTAGGTGCATAGACCTACTATTACAGCCCTTATTTTCCTTCCTGTCCCTCTTCATTTCAGTCTCTCTGTGCATTTAATTGCCAGCTGTACTCTGCAGGCTGACTCTGAAAGAACACTCAGGATTGTGGCATTCCTGCAATTCTTCTAAGGCATCTGAAATCTGCAATGGTGTGCCTGCCACATATTTGGGGAAGAAAAAGAGCTTAAAATCTCACCCTGGGGTGAACATTTGGCTCTTGCAGCTCTGCTGTCTGCCTGATCATCTAGCCTGCCCTCCATTCACTTCAGTGGTGTGAGGTCCCTGGTGTGCCTGGAAGTTTATGTGAGCATAGCCTCTGCCCGGGTAGGATTCCACTCGCAGCGTTGCTCATGTTGAAGTAATGTTTGTTCCCCCTGACACACTGAAGTATAAGTAAATCTGTGCTCTCATCCTGGGGTCCCCAATTTTAAAGATAGTATTTAAGTGTCAGTGAGTTTCTTGGGTAATGTTCATGCCCCAAAGCTGATGCGCTCGGAAATGAGCTTTGGAAATGATGCTGTCAGCATCTCAGTGGGGAAAATTCAATGGAAAACGCCCTGTGGAGAGTTAGGCATCTTCTCTCCTATGCACTGAGGTCAAGGGATACTCAAAAGAAAGCGCTCTGGTTGGGCTCTAGGATCAGGTTATTAGCATCTGACCACTGCTTTGTCTAATTCCTGTCAACACTGCGATGTTAATGATGAGTTAAATGAAAAGCAGCATGGGGGGCAGATCATTATAAGCGCTCTCCTGTAAGAGAAGGAAAAAGAATTAGAAGTCTTTCAAGAATGGAAGAATGGAAATGAATTTATGTGCAGGTACCTCCACCTAGTTAACTGGTAATTGTAACAGCTAATTGCTGAATGGGTGAGTTGACCTTGTTCAGTCTGCTTTGTTGCCATGACAATAGAGCCCTTCATCTTCCCTAACATATACTGAACATTCAGTAGTTACAACTTAGGGATTTTATCTCTTCATGACTTCACTGTAAATATTCGGCAAGCTGCTAACCAAATGAGAGAAATATCAAGATACTTGGAATTCGCGGTAGAAGAGTAGATAGTATGAATAGGTCATGTCATAAGCTGACAAATGCCATGTTAGATATTTTAAAGACTGAAGCCACTTTATGTTTCACCTTCTATTTCATTTCCTTTCGTTTTCTCCACTTTTTTTCTTGGAGCTTATCTGTGGTAACTTAACACATAGGATATGGTACCTTCTCAGACACTGAATTCACAAAGATATAAAAGAATGCCCCTGTTTTTTATAAACTAAGGGGACCTGTGGGAAAACCTCAGTAGTCGAGTGGCCTTGAGTCACAGATGCTCATGCCAATGGCTTCAGAAGGAACCTGAAGGATTGGCCAACTCTATTCCTCCATCCCGTGTTCCCCTGGGACTGGTGAGTGGCAGGAGATACAGAAAGCATCCCTCATGATCTTGCCTTTCTTCCAGCAGACACTTGCCATGATCCAGCAAACATTCCTCTGCCTTCTGTTCCGTCAGGCAGGGACAAAGCATAGCTATTGCTGGCTCTACTAGGGTAAATAATAGTTTTACCAAACCATAGGTCAAGTCCTAAACTCCAGCATCAAGGAAGCTATGTCATTTGGAAACAGGGGCTTTCTAAATGTTCAGATGTAATTAAGGATGCTAAAATGATATTATCCTGGGTTACATGGTGGGGGGGAGCTGAGTCCAGTGCTGTTTACAAGACAGAAGATGTGGTAGCACAAGAAATATCTACAAAAAGGTGAAGGGGAAAAATTGGAGTCAGGAAACCTCAAGGCAATGACATCAAAGACTACCAGCCAATTCTAGAGGCCAGTAGATAACTGTAGTTTAAACCAAATTCTACCCCAGATCTTCTCTCCCCAGCAACTTTGATGATACCTTGAGTTTTGACTTCTAGCCTTTGGAACAAATGACTGCATTTTTTTCAGCTGCCCAGTTTGTGGTCATTTTCCGTGACAGCCCAAGAAACTAATTCACTAGTCAATTGAAAAACTAATAAAGGAAATTGCAATTACCTACAGTACCATTCCTCCATTTGGCCACAGTGTGAAACTGGCACATTCCTCTCTAGGCAGGCTTAATAAAAGATCAAATGTTTATCTCCACAAGGCTGGCATGCACTAAACATCCCCAGAGTCTGGAGAGAAGAGAGATTTGATTTGTCTCTCCATGCTAGTTGAAAACAGCATTCAGTGGGTGAGATTGGCTGTAGCATGTTGTATCCCAAGCACCTGACAGTTGTCCAGGGCCGAAGTTAAGTAGGAATGTCTGAGATAACAGAATCAGTAGGACCAAGGAAATAAAGATCCCACCTCCAAACCTTGACTCATATGGGAAGCATCCATGACACGTGTGCATGTGCAAACCAGTAATACAGAACCCTCCTTTCCTTGGTGCCCTCTCACCACAGTGGGTTCTAAGTCTGTACCTTGGCAGCAGCTCAGGAGGGACAGACCTGAGCCCTACATTGCCTCTGCTGTATGCCTTGAGCAGGGCTGAGTTTAGCCAGTTCTTGTTTCTTTATTGATGAACTGGGGGATAATGAAACTCAGCCCAGGAAACCTTGCTACTCAGTGTCTAAAGTGTAGGGGAAACAATTCAATTCTCCCAGATAGTTGTTTTTTTTTTATTTGAACACAGCATGTAAATTATGAAACAGATATTCCTTTTCTCTTACTTGTAGGTTTGAAGTTGAGAGAGATCATGTCAAGCTTGTCGGGAACAGTCTGTCTTGTGCACATGTATGTGCTTCCTGCTCTTTCTCTATTTCCCTATGGCTACAACCTGTGTTGATCTGCTGCATGTCATGAATAAAGTTAAGCTTTCAGCATACCTTCTTTCCTTTGTATCATGGTTATCGTATAATGGGGTAGTATCAGCTACCCTTACTTTACTGATTAGAGAACAAATCAAAACAAACACTAGGCATCACTACCCAGAATCCTCCCATAATTGAGAAACAACAACCAAGACTTTTAGCTGGCTCTCACTCAGGCCAGATGTCCTCAGAACCCAAGAGCACACGGGGCTGTTTGTATGCCCTATGGCTTGACTTCTAAAACATTGTCAGGTCATGATTTCACCTTATCATATTTATCATATTTTATTATATTTTTTTAGCTTCAGGGCTAAAGTGTGTCTGTTCTCCTTCACCAATTTGGGAAGACAATATTCCAAACTAAAGGAGATATTTAGATGATTCAGCTCATGTAGGCAAACACATCCTAGATCATCACCCAGGAGTCTCTGCCCTGCTGGACTCCTGCACAATCCTCCATTCAAACTGCGTCTCTCTGATTCTCAGGCAATAGCTGCTCAGGGGACAATGGGAACAAAATATATTATCTATGAATCTGAATTAGAGGACCCCAATGAACAGATTTAAATGCAAACACCACTGTGTATGAAATCTCTCACATTTGCAACTGGATTAAGGATAAGAAACATAGGTTTTCTCTACAGACCTCTTAAACCAATTGTTTTAAGCGCTGGGATGGGTAGGCCAGGTGCCTCTTTCATTAGTAATAACAATTCTATTTATGTTTCCTCCCTGATCTGTAAAATGTGAGTATGGTGGTGACTTCACAAACTTGTTATGACTGAGTAACAGGGGCACATGCTAACTCGATATCCAGAACTTCTAAGTGGAGTGAATTAATAAGCAACATGGATGAATTTTGTTGTATATTTATTTCTTCACCTTTCTTGAAAGTAGCTGCTGCCTTCCATTTTTAAGGAGCTAAATAAGTTATGAGGCAAAAGGAAGGAGGTGTGGCTATACGGTTGGTTAGGGGTGTGTTCTGTTTGGCTTAGTTATGGTTATGAGACTAGGAATACGAACTTAAAGTTTGGAGTACAGGAAAGATATTTGAAGTAGTTGACAGCCCTGCTTTCGTTTTTACTAAAATAATATCACATTTAGAATAGGATTATATGTTAATGACTTTGGTATGCTATGTAATGAATTGAGAGTTCAGAAACTTCCTCTCATCCTAAGTACAGCCTGGGCAGATGCGGGTCACTGCTCAAATGTAGGAACCAGGTCTGTAACTTATGCAAATTGAAGAGCAAATGTAAAGAGAGAGCGGGGTCCATAAGACGGAGGGATAACAACTGTGCTACAGAGCTGCATGCTCTCCTGTGGATCAGTCCCTAAAGCTAATGCCTGAAAAATATTTAATCACTTGGTTTGTCACTTTGGTTTACTTTAGGGTCTCAGCTTTAACATAACATAGCCTGTGTCATTCAAGAGCATTCCGTGGTGGGGTCTGTGGGACACATTGAAAACAGGTGTATTGCATCACAAGTAGCCCCTGAGGAGAATTTGTTTCCCTCTACGATAGGCTGAATGGTCCTTTGCAAGCAGAGTGTACATGCTGCTACTCTTTCAGTTGAGGTAGCCATTGAAATACTCTCCATTGCCAGGGAGAGTGGACTCATAGTCTATCCTCTCTGGTGAAATACCACAGGTTACAAGGTGGGGCATGCTGCGCAGTCTAGAATGCCCCCAACTAAAAAGGAACACTAACCTCCAGGCTACAGATGTCTGAGACTTTGTCATATACAGGAGGGAGAAAACTAGAGCTAGTCCACATTTCCTATCCAATAACAGCTTTCTACAAGGACATGGTAGGGGAAAGGGCTGGGGGAATATGGGGGGGGGGACTTGCTTCTTTAATTTACACTTTGCTTTTGGTAATAAGGAGAAATAATCAGTACAACCGCCAACCAAAGTGTACACTTAGAGGGACTCCTGGCTCCAGAGACATGTAGCAGAGGATTGCCTTGTCTGGCATCAATGGGAGGGGAGATCCATGGGACTGTGAAGGCTCAATACCCCAGCATCAGGGGATGCTAGAGCAATGAGGCAGGAGTGAGTGGGTGGGTGGGTACATGGGTGGGTGGGTGAACACCCTCATAAAGCAAAGGGGAGGAGAGATGGGATGGGGGTTGAGGAGGGGAAACTGGGACGGGTAATAACATTTGAAATGCAAATAAAATAGCCAATTATGAATAAACTTTTAAATTTTCCACAAAAGGAAACTACCCAAGAAGAAATTAATATGGTTTCATTGAATTTCCTGATGACAGGTGCCTACAGAAGAGAAACACATTGGTCATTCTATAACCAAAAGCAGACCTGTTGCTGATAGACTCTTCCTGTCCATTGATATGCAAAAACTTATTTTCTTCAGCATGCCTTGTGAGGAAAAAGAGATCAGGTGATAGGGACATTAAACAAAACCAATGCAGTGTGTGTGTGTGTGTGTGTGTGTGTGTGTGTGTGTGTGTGTGTGTATTCATGAAAATGTATGCTTATCTGTTGATGCCCTAAAGAGGATGTCAGATCCCCTGGAGTGGGAGTTAGTTATGGTCATGAGCCACCCATTCTCTGGTAGAGGAGCAGTGGTCTTAACTGCTGAGCTTTCTTTTCAAATCCCAGAAGCAATTTTGTCTGTAAGTGACTCACCCTGTGAGTTACCTGCTGTCCTAGTGACCAGTGACCAACTAAACAATCTATAGAGGTCTAAACAATGTTGGAAGTCAATGTGGCTGAGAAGTGCTTACTGAATCCTTGACTGGGGGACCAGTGAGAGCTTTACAGACAGCAGTGTTACTCATATTCAGCTTCATGGCAGGCGTTTCCTATCTCAATAATGGACTGCAATTGGGGGTCATTATTACTCTACCTTTCCCCAGCTGCACTAGCAATCGAGCTGGGAGAAGCATCCTGTTCCAGCTGGCTTCTGCAGTCCAGCTCACCTTAATCATGTCATCTGCCCAGACTTCTCCTACCCCTCTTTATGAAATGAGGGGTAATAAAACCTCCCATCTCTCAGGGATGAGTGTTTTAAGGACACATTAGATCACTTACGAGGGAATCTTTATGTTCTTCAGAATAAAAGTACATGGGAAAGTTACATTTTTACCATAACTGTCTAATATATCATAAAACTGATGCTGAGAAGGTAATTAAGTATGTGGCTTTGACAGAATAGTAGAAAGGAATGAAAATAAAAATAGCTATCTTGGTGAGTGGAATGTATTATTACCTTATAAGGGCATCTCTGAGCCTGTTTCACTAAGACAGCTCTTTATTAAAAATAAGATGAGTATCTATAGAGCCTCATTGCTGTTCACTGAAGTACAGATTACATGAGTAGTAAAATTTGTGACATAAAAGACTGCTAGTTTGTTCTCATTAAACTGTTATGGCAAGATCCAACAGAAATGAAACATTTGGTAAAGACTAGGAATGGATCCATGGGAAAGATTAAAGAATTAGGAGGCCGAACCTGGCTGGGGAAGGGTGGAGGGGTAAAATATAGTAGAATATAAGGCGGAAAAATGAGAGAAATATGAGCAGCAGATGGTGACCAGAGGACAGAAGGAAAAGAAATTGGATTAAATTATGACCAGAGGATTATGGGGAGCACCCAAGGGAACCCCAGAGCTTCTGAAGTTGTAGGCTACTGGAATGTGCTATTGATTGTATTTATGGAATTTTTTTCTAGAGATATATTCAATAATAAGCCACCTTCCCATTTCAGTGAATTGCTGCAGGCTCTGGATAAAAGTGAGCATTCCATCATAGACCGTGGCTATGCCCTAAGATAATTAAATCTGGGGACATAGTTCTTCACTGAGGGAAGTGTGTCACTGGAAAAGGTGTCATATTTCAGGCCTCCAGTCAAACAGTCCTAGGCATGCTAAGTAACAGCGTGTATTCTAGTTTAAAGAGAAAAATGCACAGTTGCCATTTTCCCATTGCATTCTGGGGACCGTAGCTGTGGCATCAGAAAGACTCTGTATTCACAGCATCTGTTAGAATAAAGGAATATGCGTATGATGTATTAGCCTCACCAGTGAGACACCTCAGTTCCCTACAAGGCAACGAGAATGTGATTGTCTTCTTTAAAATTTATCCAGAGTTTATTTTAAAGCTAGTCATTGTATACTTTCTGAGTATCTCAATTTAATAACTGTGTATGCTTTAAATGCCCAGAGTGGGTAAGTACTTGGCACAGACTAAAGTACTGCAGACACACGGTTGCTTGCACACACCCTGGACAGAAGCTGCTCCAATTGCTTTAGTCATGTAAAACTTGCACCATGATCTTGATTTTGGTATTTGCATTGAGTATAGAGGAGTACACTGGGATGGAGAGTGGCTCACACAATCTCTTGCTGGAGATCTCACGTTTCTTCTTCACCATGGTTGTGTTCTCACCAACACCAGATATCCCCACCTAGATACCTCTGTCTATCCCTGCACCAGGTGATGCCCAGAGTCTTGTTTGGTCCATTTACTCTATGGTGACTTCTGGATCTCATCCATGTTGTTGTCCCCATCACTCTCTGTGTCCCTCATGATCCTCATTCTCAACATAAGCTTCCCTCCTCCCACCTTTACCCCCTGGTTGGAAGGATTTGCCTAGGAGAGGGTTTAGGCACTACCCTTTATTTTCTTTTTTGATCAGAACCCTTTTGAACCTGTCACTCTGGACAGCTCTAGAAAGCCTCCTTGCCCATACGGAATACATGCAGGACGTATGTTCAGCTGTCTTTACCTCTGTCTGTCCCTAACACTATCTTCCATGTCTTTGAACATCCCTGCTCCTCCCACTTTTGCTATAGCAATCTGCGTGACTCTTGGTGTATATGCCTAACTTTGCCTCCCACCTGAGGCTGCTTGACTCCAAGAACACCACAGCTTCTCTTGGCAAGCATAAAGAGCCATGACTCAAATCCCAGAGGTGTGTTTCAGCAAACCCACTGACTTCCATATCCCCCTCAGTTCCACCCCATACATGGTTAAGGGTTCCTGAGTTCCGGCTTCAGCCTCTCTGGTCTGTCCCATCCCATCATTTCTCAAACTGGACAAGACCAGCCCTTTACTCCATTTCAGCTGTGTCCAGTGTATGACCGTACTCTACACCCCACATTCACTCTAATGTCTGACACTCACTCTTCAATACCCAGGAGATACTCAGATGTTTAAAGCTTGCTACCCTTTTTGCACAGGGAGAAATTAGAAGTCACAGCGCTCTATATATCTAGCAAGTCATTCTCTTATGCCAGCATCCAGCATACTCTGTAGCCAGCATCACCCTGTGTAGGCAGAGGCTCGATAGTGGATGAGATTTTCAACCATGTCTTGTCAAACAGCCTCTTCTTGCTTTAAGTCTTGTTGACCCTGAAAGGCATCAGGCTTATCTTTTTCCCCTCTGGGCTTTTGCTGTCCCAACCCGGTACCTGAGCACTCCCTTTTCTGTTACTCCCATTTTCAACAGTGATCGCTTGGCATTGCAATTCAGTATCCACTCATTTCCTCTATACGCTTTGGCGTGGTCGTTAAAGCCTCCTAACTTCTCCCTGTTTATAGCCAAGTATTACCTCCACGTTTGGTGTTGAGTGGATTATCATCGTCTTGTTGCTTTAGGAATGGGCAGCTCACATGACCAGCTAATTTAGGGAGCCCTACAAGGTAGAGATGATGCCACGAACTTCCCAGCCATGCCTCCTTCCTCGGAACACTGTGCATACACCCAAGCCTGTATGTCAGAATGTGTGTCGCAAGTACACACACCACCATGCATAAACTTTGATAATAGAAGTTTTATGAAAGTTACTTTATTAACTCACTGTGATGGCTCGTGCCTAGACCCTCAGCACTCAGGAGCTGCAGCTAAAGGATTACTATGAACTTGAAGCCAAACCAGGTTATGTAGTATCAGGTCAAGCTAGAACTACAGAGTGAGACCCTGACTGAAAACATCAACATATACCATGACATCACATCCTTTCAGGGTTGTCTGCATCTCTTCTACCTTAAAGAATTAATTATGTAACCTATGGATCATCCTCGCGTCTCCTGATGCTGACACTAGGCAAGTGGTCCATAAGGCAGAACGCTGAGTATTATTTAACATAGGGACAGGCCTCTGCTGGGCATGAAATCCAAGCTTAAGTCCCAAACTGGCTGTCAGCACTGTGTACGGCAGTGCAGGTATACGTGCTGTGCATGATAGAGTGCCTTTTAAACACCACTATGAAGTTTTGTTTGCTTAACAGACTTCCTTGAGAATACTGTTTTCCTCTATTTTACAGTTACTATATTTAAAGCATATTAGCACTTTGAATAATTTCCCCCCCCCAAAAAAAACCACCACCCATCTTTTATAATCACATCACACTAAACTCTGTTCACACATCCTTGTTTAATCATCACTACACGAGCCTTTCCCACAAACAGAGGGGACTCACGGGCGCTCCTCTGCAATAGACCATCCTCTCCTAAGAAGACTTAGGGAGTGTCACAAAGTTACAGGCAGCTTTCTCTTTCCTTAGTCATTCCTTTCTTTCTGTGTGGGGATCCCAGACTGTAAAGCAGCAAGCTTTACAGGTGCTGGCCAATGGACACTAGACTTCCTGAAGGGAGCTGGAAACTTGCAGCCTCCATAAGGAATTGAGATCTTGGCTCAATTGCGACTATCCTGAGGTAGTTTTCATCTGATCCATCCTTAGCCTGTAGAAACTGGGTTTTTTTTTTTTAATTATAAGGTGTCCATTCAGCATGACCTAGGTTGAACCAACCTCTCGTGTCTTATTGTGAAGTATGGCGACATTTGTTGCTACGATAAGCACTCCCACAGCATGGTTATTTATCAGCTTAGATGGAAAGTCACAATCGACCAGCATTCTGAACTGAGGCCCATCCTTGGGTCACCTCCCGTGTGAGTGTATTATCAACACGCACTGCCAGGCTTCCCAAAACAAGAGCATATCCTAAGGAGCCATTGCGATGACGGTATGCACACTTTCTGTCCAGCAGCTCCTAAAGCAGTCTCCCATCTTAGTGTGTAGGATACTGAAGGGGTTGGAACAAGGCCCAGCTATGGTAGAGGCAGAAGTGGGCAGTCCTGCCCGAAAGTGTCTCCACCTGGAAAAAGGAGCCCCCCACTAGAAATGCCACCACCAGAAACTCCCACCACCTTTGTGAACCACATTATCTTGACCCAGAAATTTTGGGGTGGCTTTGGAACAGCACAGCCTTCCTTAGGCACAGAGGTCCTGGAAATTAGATGGCCCTGAGCCACAGACTTTCAGATTCCTGTTTCGTGAATTTAGAGAGTAAATTTCATGGACCGTTTTAGAAAGTTTACTGTAGATTCTTAGGTGTGAACATAAGGGAGGTAGGAAATGAAAGAGGAGAGTCAATAAACAGGATCCATGAAGGAGGATAACTGGGGTGGGATCTGGGGAGGGAGATTTGCTGGTAAGTCCTGATGTCCCAGCCAGTCATAGAGTCTTTGGGAGACGACAAAGAAACAGAAGCTGTATTCTTCCCTGGTATTCCTGTCACTCAGTAAGGACAGTCTCTAATGATGACTTTGGGATGCCTGCCGTGATTAACCAGTACTTATTCCCTTGTCACATCACTATGGCTAGTAAATGTACTGACTTAAGGGAAGACTTGCAAGGTGTTGGCTGTCCTGTCTTCTCACCCTTTGCCTTCTGTTTTGATCTGTTCTTCCTTCTTGGGTCCTTGTTGCTAATAGTTCCCTTGCTTCTCCGTGGTCTAGAGACTTTCCCACGTTGCCAGTCTGCCTCTAATATACTGAGATACCCTCCAGTGCTCGTGGGACTCAGACCAGCCCACATTCGCTATTGCTAATGCACTAGAGAGAACGTTCTGTTGGCAACATTTCCTCTAGAGCTGCCATTTCTTCCGGGCTGCCCAGGGTTAAGAGACAGGTGCTCCTCTCCGTGCATGGGGTGGGGGAGGAGTCTCTGTTCTATCTGGCTGCAGAATATAGATTCAGGCAGCGCCTTTAAGTGATGCAAAGCACAACTCTTCCCACAAAGGATGTGAGAGCAAGTTGGCCAAATATAGATTTCAAAAGATTTGTTCCATTGTCAAAATGGTTTCATGAAATGTTTATTGTTATATAACAAAAAAAAGTCCAAAGGCCATAAATCAAGGTATTGTTTTCAAACACATTGTTGGAAATATCTGGTAGGTGAGTGTTCTAGTTTCCTTTCTGTCGCTGTGATAAAACTCCCTGACAAAAAGCAACTTCAGGGGAGAAAGGGTTTCTTTCAGCTTTCAGTGCCAGGCTACAGCCCGTCACTGCAGAGAAGTCAAGGCAGGAACTTGGAGCAGATACTCATCCCACAGTCAGGAACAGAGAGACTGGATACGTGCATGCTGACTGCTAAGCTTACTCTTTTTTTTTTTCATTCCTGTAAGATCTGGGGCTCAAACCTAGACAAAAGCGCTGCCCACGTACTGTCCATGTTTTCCCATATACATGAAGATAACCAGGACACACCCATAGCCAACCTGATCTGGACAGTCTCCCCTTGGGATTGCCTGGTTTGCGTGATTTCAAGGCCAGCCTGGTATACGTAGCAGATTCCAGACAGTCAGGGTTATATAGAAAGACCCTGTCTCAACATACAGAAAATTTAGTTATAGGCTACAGACATGGTTTAGCAGTTAAGAACAGTGGGTACCTGTCCAGAGACCCAGGTTTAATTCTCAGCACCCATAGGGTGTCTTTTTTTTTTTTTTTTTTTTTTTTTATTAACTTGAGTATTTCTTATATACATTTTAGGTGTTATTCCCTTTCCCGGTTTCCGGGCAAACATCCCCCTCCCCCTCCCCTTCCTTATGGGTGTTCCTCCCAACCCTCCCCCATTGCTGCCCTCTCCCCAACAGTCTAGTTCACTAGGGGTTCAGTTTAGCAGGACCCAGGGCTTCCCCTTCCACTGGTGCTCTTACTAGGATATTCATTTGCAACCTCGAGGTCAGAGTCCAGGGTCAGTCCATGTATAGTCTTTGGGTAGTGGCTTAGTCCTGGAAGCTCTGGTTGGTTGGCATTGCTGTACATATGGGGTCTCGAGCTCCTTCAAGCTCTTCCAGTTCTTTCTCTGATTCCTTCAACAGGGGTCCTGTTCTCAGTTCAGTGGTTTCCTGCTAGCATACGCCTCTGTATTTGCTGTATTCTGGCTGTGTCTCTCAGGAGCGATCTGCATTCACATTTTGATCATCCGTCTTGAGTTTCATTTGTTCTAGGCATCTAGGGTAATTCAAGCATTTGGGCTAATAGCCACTTATCAATGAGTACATACCATGTATGTCTTTCTGTGATTGGGTTAGCTCACTCAGGATGATATTTTCCAGTTCCAACCATTTGCCTCTGAATTTCCTAAAAGTCATTGTTTTTTGATAGCTGAGTAATATTCCATTGTGTAGATGTACCACATTTTCTGTATCCATTCCTCTGTTGAAGGGCATCTGGGTTCTTTCCAGCTTCTGGCTATTATAAATAAGGCTGCGATGAACATAGTGGAGCACGTGTCTTTTTTTGATATGTTGGGGCATCTTTTGGGTATGCGCCCAGGAGAGGTATAGCTGGATCCTCAGGCAGTTCAATGTCCAATTTTCTGAGGAACCTCCAGACTGATTTCCAGAATGGTTGTAGCAGTCTGCAACCCCACCAACAATGGAGGAGTGTTCCCCTTTCTCCACATCCTCGCCAGCATTTGCTGTCACCTGAGTTTTTGATCTTAGCCATTCTCACTGGTGTGAGGTGAAATCTCAGGGTTGTTTTGATTTGCATTTCCCTTATGACTAACGATGTTGAACATTTCTTTAGGTGTTTCTCAGCCATTCGGCATTCCTCAGCTGTGAATTCTCTGTTTAGCTCTGAACCCCATTTTTTAATAGGGTTATTTGCCTCCCTGCTGTCTAACTTCTTCAGTTCTTTGTATATTTTGGATATAAGCCCTCTATCTGTTGTAGGATTGGTAAAGATCTTTTCCCAATCTGTTGGTTGCCGTTTTGTCCTAACCACAGTGTCCTTTGCCTTACAGAAGCTTTGCAGTTTTATGAGATCCCATTTGTCAATTCTTGATCTTAGAGCATAAGCCATTGGTGTTTTGTTCAGGAAATTTTTTCCAGTGCCCATGTGTTCCAAATGCTTCCCTAGTTTTTCTTCTATTAGTTTGAGTGTATCTGGTTTGATGTGGAGGTCCTTGATCCACTTGGACTTAAGCTTTGTACAGGGTGATAAGCATGGATCGATCTGCATTCTTCTACATGTTGACCTCCAGTTGAACCAGCACCATTTGCTGAAAATGCTATCTTTTTTCCATTGGATGGTTTTGGCTCCTTTGTCAAAAATCAAGTGCCCATAGGTGTGTGGGTTCATTTCTGGGTCTTCAATTTTGTTCCATTGGTCTATCTGTCTGTCTCTGTACCAATACCATGCAGTTTTTATCACTATTGCTCTGTAATACTGCTTGAGATCTGGGATAGTGATTCCCCTGAAGTCCTTTTTTATTGTTGAGGATAGTTTTAGCTATCCTGGGTTTTTTGTTATTCCAGATGAATTTGCAAATTGTTCTGTCTAACTCTTTGAAGAATTGGATTGGTATTTTGATGGGGATTGCATTGAATCTGTAGATCGCTTTTTGGTAGAATGGCCATTTTACTATATTAATCCTGCCAATCCATGAGCAACCCATAGGGTGTCTTACGACCATCTGTAACTCCAGTTCCAGGGGCACTGACGCCCTCTGTTGATATGTATCTCAAATACTCAGACACATTAAGTATATACATATTCACCACGTGCATATACATGAAAGAAGAATCTCTTCCAGGGTTGTATTGGGTTGTTGTTATTAAGTTCATAGAATAAACTATAACTGTGAGTTGCAGTAACTGGGAAATCTTTTACATAGGACTTATGCGCCATTTAATGACATTCTTTAGCTTGTACAATCTAGGAATTATCTAACTTCATACATTCTAAAAGGCATTACCTGGTGGTCATACGGATGTTAGGTCAGACATAGAAATGGATAATTAAATAGCTATCAAAGGTAATAAAGATGGTCCTAGATTTGCTTCTGGATCTCAGACCTCTCCCAAAAAAGAATCACAGCCTTGTCTTACTTTTATGCATGTCTTTCTTCTGGGACAACAGTTCAGCCAAAACAGAGACAGAATATAAGTGGGGTTTCAGGGCAGAACCCCTAGCTTCAGATAGTCTAAGCAGCCTTTACTCACGTTCTTGTCCCTGCGATGGTACAAAACAGAGAGGGGAAATTTGTTTGTGTCGCCACATTGTGAGGAACAGAGAAGAGACCAACAACTCCAAAGTAGGTTTTCAGGGCTCCAACAAGGACCTCAGCTTCAAGTCTAAACAGAGCAAGATGGGATCAAGAGCAAGGCATACGCATACTGAAGGCTGTGCGCTTGTCCGTTACTGGCTCAGCTCTGGTCCGGCTGAGGTTAGCCAATTGCTGTCTTCTATCCTAAGAGTCATTTTTGCTCTGTGTTGCAACCCCATCCTCAGGGAGAGTTGCCCTCATCTGGGAGATAGTTTGTCTTCCCAGTCTTTCCTCTTTCTGGGATCATCCATGGGGCCTGCAGGTTTGACAATGGCGTGTTTCATACATTTTTGATCTTTTCTTTGTCTACAAAGTTAAGTTTAAAACACAACCACCTTTCCGGATTTCTGAGAGGATTAAAGGCAGAGTGGGATGGTTTGGCTACTTCTGAAGCTGAAATACCCATAAACTGTGTTATTTCTATGATAGGTGTCGGTTGTCCTGTTTCGCCAGCCCCATCCAAGTCCTCCAAGGCCATAGTGGCCTTACCTGGTCAGCCACATAGGTAATAGTCGCCCTTGGATCCTGCAAGGAGCTTTTTCTTAGGGTTTTGTTTGTATAAAGGTCTCATGCAGCCCAATCTGGCCTTACGATGCTGTGCAGTTATGAATGAGTTCCTGGTCCCCAGGCTCCCTTCTCTCAGTGAGTTTTGGGATTACAGCTTGGTCACAATGCCTGTTGTCATTCTTTGTACTTTTAATCATTCACAAAACTTATTTAACTGTGATTCAGGTTTGTTGGAGTGAGTTTTATGGTGCAGAAAGCTTTGTGAGCTAACATATAGGCAAACATGGTCCTAAAGGAAGAAAAATATATCTGGGAGCGTTCCTTTACCTTTTCTTTTGAGCTACCTTTGTGTAATATGTTTGTGAAATGTTATGTTCAAGAATCTCAACCAGATGTAAGCAGATATCTTTAACAGACACCTGACAAGACAGAGGGGTAAGAAACGGAGAATGTGCCCAATTTACTGTTTCTTCATTCCTGGTCCTCACAGAAGTCTGCCTCATAACTATTTATAGATCAGATAATTTCTTTGGGATAAATCTTCATTTTTTAAGCACGTGAAGTAACATTTTCAGAGGTCAGGAAATTTATCAAAAATACTGACTGGGAAATTAAGTGATCACCTCAGCTGAGGATAGAATGTTCCCTTGTCTTGTGATCTTGAATACTCTGTGGAATTTACTCAGGTTATTTGAGGTAGAGATTTGTAATTTAAAGTATATTTATATAAAAGCTTGAATCTGAGAAATGATAATTGCTCAAAACTACCTTTACTAATATCCAGGAGGAGGGGAAAAAAGACAGGGATGATAAAGTCAGACAGTTATTGACAGCGATGTTGTTGGGAAAGTAAATACTCTCAAGTCATGATAACCAGAGCATACTTTCCATGGTGTTTGGTGTGGGCAGGCCACAGACGAGGGATGGACAACTGGAAGCAGCAAAGGATGCTGTGCTAAGATATCTTAAAGTCCTCCCATCTCTTAAATGGGCATATCACCAAACATCTCTCTTGTAAGCACTACCTTAGGGAGGCAATTATGAACTACCATAGACAAGCAGTAACAGTTGTGTAATTGTTCCTAAACAAGCAGGCGTTATTCTAACTGTATAGGGTCGCATAGATATTTATAGCAGGCCTGGATACTAGTCCACATTCCTGCCTTAAAAATGAGAAACAAATACACAGAGAGATAAAGTTAGCCAAACATTCAGAGCCAGGAAGCTATAGTTTCAAGATTCAAAACCAGGAACTGTTCTGCCATAGTCCTCAGCTCATAACCACTGTATCTGAACTCTATCTCCTCTCCCCTTCCTCTGCCTTCCATTCCTTCTCTTATACCATTGACTACGTCATACTTATTGTCATCAAAATAAATATATTGTCTGTTCCTACATTTCTGAATTTTTCTCCTTCCCTTCCTACCTCCTTTTCTCTCTTCATCCCTTTCTTCCTTCCTCTTTCCTCCCTCTCCTTCTCTATCTTCCCTCCCTTTCTTGAGAAAGACTAAGCAGGGCCTGGTGAAATGGGAAGAACTTTTGGGCTGAGCCCACTCAAGGAAGGTTCAGAAGCAGTGTGACCTCCTGACATCAGATCTCTGAAAGGGTAAAGAGGCTGGTGGAGGCTGGTCATGCCCCAAATAAGATTGGTGTTATGCTGGGCATTGACAATAGACTTGGTCCATGCCTTAATATGCCAATTAAACACTGCAAAGCCTACATACCACAGCACTGATCAGCAGGACAAAACACACACAAGGGTAATGGTGACACTTATATTTTAGTAACAACTTAGTAGCCACCTAATTGGACCTAAGGCCACTCAGCAGGATGGAATGTATACCTGGTACTGTAAATCTAGCCAACTACCCATTTCTGATGAGGTCATGGCCCTTACAAGAGAACCTTCCACTGTTACGTTTTTAACCCATTCACCTTAGTTAGGGTCATTATTGCTGTAATGAAACACCATGATCGAAAGCAACTTGAGAAGGAAGCCATTTATTAGACTTACACCTCCTCACTACTGTTCATTATTGTAAAAAGTGAGGACAGAAACTCAGACAAGGCAGAGGCTGATGCTGAGGTCATGGGGGTTGGGGGAATACTGCTTACTGCCATATTCCCCATGACTTTCTCAGCCTGCTTTCTTAATAGAATGCAGGATCACCTACCCAGTGGTAGCTCCACCCATAATAGGCTAGGCCTTCCAACATTAATCACTAATTAAGAAAATACCCTACAAATCTGCCTAATAAGAAAACCTGATCTTAATAAGAATTTTCTTAATTAAGGTTCTCCCCTCTCTAGTAACCCCAACTTTGATCAAGTTGACATAAAACTAGCTAGCAAAGCAATATTTATTTGCAAGGACATTCTAAATATTTTTGCTTATATCACAGAGAACTGTAATTCTCACCTCTCATCAAAGAAGCTCCCTATTGAAGCAGACACAAGCTATTACAGAAATCCCGAACTGGCGAAATGCAGAAAACTTCTGTGCACTCCCAATTGGTATATCCACAATACAACCTCTGCATCTAAAGCCCCGTGACTGTCATAGAAGAGGGAGGGCATTGAGGAAGGAGCAAGAGCTGGAGGACAAGAATGTCTGCTGCAACATAGTGTCACACAGACGTAAGTGCCATGCTGCACCCATGAGATCTTAACAACACAGGCTTCAAAACAAGACCTGCAAAATGATAACACCAAATAGCATTCTAATGTGGCTAGGGAAAATATCACAAAACCCCACCCACAGATGAAAACTTATAGGCAAAAATGGCTGCTAAGACACGGAGAATCAGTCTTCTTCAGGGACAAATGCCTGGATGGAATAACCAAGTGGTCATCCCTAAACACAAATACACAGAGCAACATAGCAACATTGAATAAATTCAGCAAGTTGTGTGTGTGTGTGTATGTGTGTGTGTGTGTGTGTTACATACACATATGTAACAGTAATAATCAAAGAAGAGATCCTGAATTTAAGAGGGTGTAGAGAGAGACACGTGAAGAGTTAGATGTCGAAGAGGGTGGGACCATCTAAAAGCTTTAAGCAAAAATTCTTTTGAAAGAGATGATGGTGGAACAGAACATAGTGAAGATATATCATCAATGTGGCCACATCACAGAAGGCAAACAGAGGGTTGCAGTGACCCCAAGTCTACCGTGAAAAGGAGTGAGGCAGAAGGCGAATGGCATGTGGAGTGCGCAGATAAGGTCCTTCCATCACTGTCACAGCTCTCTGACTCTTCAGTGGGTCTCAAAGGTGGTTCTTACAACTGTCATCTTCCAAGGTGGCCAGTCTTATTCCGAGGAGTTGATCTGTCCGCAGTGAAGATTACCGTTCGTAGATAAGTGTTCTTGTATTGAAATGGAGGTTTCTCCTGGGATATTTTGCCATTTCTAAATTCCAAGTGTCTTCAGGTTTAGGACTATGGCTTATCTTTGTGCCTTCAGCCTTGAAGTCGGGGAAGATGGGTTAGGTAGGCAGAAACTCCTCAGTAATTAAGGAGACTATGGAGAGTCAAGCAGATGTAGACCTGACCCGACCTAAAGGAGATACAAAGTGAGGGCAGAGACGCCAGTATTCCAGCCTTCTTTCAGTTACCTCTTGTGAGAGGTCTGCGCTTCCTAGAAAATTTAACTCAGAAATGCCTTTTATACTTAGATCCCACCCTGGAGTCCTCAGAGTGGGAGGCCATGAGGGTCAAGGGACTGCAGACTGTCTTTCTGAATGAGAAAACAGAAGCTAAGCCTTTTCCATGCCACATGTGGCCATACTCTGTGAACATGATGGGGATTGTTAGGACAAACAGTCACACTGTAAGATACCTCTAAGGCAGATATGCAAAGGCTCATATGGGAGGACTTCTTTGTGTTTCCAAAGTCTGAAAATAAAAAAAAAAACAAAACTGACATAAGGAACAATAATAACCAAGATGAAAGCCACCTCATTATTCTCAAGCTCTCTTTCTCCATAAATTCAATTTTAGAGAAATTGAGCAGATTTCCAGAATCAGAGGTTACAAAACTCTACTAATTATGTATTTAAATGAGTGTCTGTTAATTGCAAGTAATGAGCCTGAATAATGGCATTTTTTCCTACCTTCCCTTTGGGGAGTGTACTCTGATTCACTGAATACCATGCTTTTAAGAAATGGGCTGTGGTTCAGCCACCAATTTTCCCAGATTGCTTTTGTCAAATTGAGGAAGAGAGGTTTTTAGAACATGGGCCCCAGGTAATTAAACAGAAGGAGAGAGGTTTTTAGAACACAGGTCCCTGGCAGTTAGTGAAAGGACTATTTTTTTTAACTTTGGAATGATTTCAATTGTGAAGGCTATGGCAGAAATGCTGTGCATAGCCACACAGCATGTTTGCCCAATGTTTGCCACAGTGTGTGGTGGACAGGTGGCAGTGAGTAGCTTCATCCACTGCCTTCTTCCTTCTCAGCTACTTACTTTCAGAAATGGGCAATGCTGACATGAGATTTCCTAAGGATTTTAAAATGATATGTTAAATCAGGCAAGGCTTTATAATTCTCCGAACTCAAATGAAGTCAGTGATCACCTCAATTCCTCTGGATAGGTGTATTGATCTGCAGGAAGCGGTGTGTTGAATTAGAAGCAATTGCATCTTTGCACATAATTCCATTACAGCTGATCCCATGTGGTGCCAATTTATTTATGTATATTTATTTATTTTCTTCCTTCTTTCTTCCCTCTTCTTTCTTTCCTTCTCTTTTTCATTCTTTCTTTCTGTTTCTTTAGGAATAGGCCTAAAGTTGGAGATAAAGCTTCTTTCCCATTTCTTCTGTAAGCTTTTTTTTTTTTTTTTTTGACTTTACATAAAGCCGAAACTCAGGAGGAAAGAAGTTTACTCCTCTGTATTTTCTTTCTCAGTGGTGAAACTGACGCAGTCTGGTTGGCAACACATTCTTCTCAAAATGTCATCAAATCTCTCAGCTCTGACCATTCACTCTCAGGGGGTGCACAAAACAGACCAAAGGCTCTCCCAGCTCTGACTTTCCCAGGCAGGCTCACACAGGAGACCTGGGTGCATGTGTCTTTTACTCATTTGTTTTCCATGAATCTGCAGACTGAATTTGGAGCTGTGGCATTCCTAATGGCAGCCTTGCTCACTATTCCTTTTTGATGACATTTTGGTACAACTCACACATTTTTTGTTTGTTTGTTTACTTGCAATAAAATGGTATCCCAGGGCAGAAACGAAATGTTTTCTTTTTCCAGTAACTTGGAAGTGTGCCGCATCCATTGAATCCAGTTACGCGTGTAGCAAAATGTTCTCTGGTTATTGGCAGTGACCTCATTGATTAATTACAGTCTGACCCTCTTGACAACTTTCTGGTGACTTGATTTCCTGAGTGATTAGCTCCAGCAATACTTGTGCAGTGGGAGTGAAGGGGGCTTTGGGACAGTCCTGCACTGGGGCAGTCTCTGCTCTATTGACATCAATTAATAAATGCTGCACAGTGGGAAAGAAAGGGCCTGAGACCTTATTCCGACCATTTGGCAGGTAACTGAGACCTTTGATAGAATGAGAAAGGAAGCAGTCATGCTCAGACAGCTGCCAGGTGTGTTTGGGAAGGGAGCGGTAGCCTCAGATTAGCACACAAGCCATTAAGACTTATCATACTTCTAAACAATACAGCTAAGCACAGCCTGTATGTGTTTGGAATGTAGATAGGAGGATGAGCTAGGGAATTAATGGTGAGTTATATTAATTAAGGTAAAATTAAGCCATCATTACAAAAACACCCAAAAGCTTAGAAACCTTTCTTCCTCCTAATTATGGCAGGTGGGGTACATCCTGACTTTAGCAAGCTCTATCGCCTGCAATAAAACATGGGCTAAAATTTTCCATGTTCTGTCTCACCAGCTCCTTGGACAGTATCTCCATAAATGATGCTGGGCCAAAAGCATGTTTGTTTCCATCTCGCAAGACAGTAAATGGCAGAAGTACAGGACATCCAGTTCACCTTTTATATTAGAAGTGTTCAAGTTTGCGTTTGCTGACTTGGAACAGCCACATCCAGCTGTAGAGAAGGCTGAGGGAAATTTGTAGCTTCCAGATGTGTGACCAAGGCTCCTCATTACTACAAAAGCAAAGAACATATGCTGGGAAACAGGTTTCTGGTGCACTTCCTATGACCAGTTTCCTTGGCGAGCATTTGAGGGCATCTATTCAATATTGGTTTGCATGAGTGGCTTTCAAGTTCAAAGAATGTATAAAAGTACAGTTTATGGTTTCTGGTCTGGACCATGTATAAACATTGTGCAAAGATGAGAATCTTTTTAAACACACCTCCTACTTAAGCCTAAACTCAGGGTCTCAGCAACGTAGATGTGCTGGAAATGGTTTACTTGAGTGAACTATTCTTAAATAGGTTTGGATATATTCTCTCTCTCTCTCTCTCTCTCTCTCTCTCTCTCTCTCTCTCTCTCTCTCTGTCTCTCTCTGTCTCTCGTAAAACAACATTACTTTTCAGATCTCAGTAACAGAGATATGACACTTGTAAGTGAGGCCTAATTGAGGCCATTCATATTGCGAAGCTGCTGTCTGCTTCTATATCAAACACCGTTTGTCATAAGACAATGTTTAAATACAGAAAATCAATCTTGTACCAAAGCAACCACATGGAACACCAACTCACTACATCAAAGCAACATCAATGTATGTCCCGAAATTCATGTTTGACCCAACTTGACTAAATTAAATCCCAGTATATTTTAAGTTGAAAAAAAATCTCACTTTCTTATACATTACTATTTTAGGCCCTTTTGAATTCATTTTGTGGTGATTTAAATATGCTAGGCCCAGGGAGTGGCACTATTAGGAGATAAGGTATTGTGGGAGTAGATGTGGCCTTGTTGGAGGAAGTGTGTAACTATGGACATGGGCTTTAAGACCCTTGTCTTAGGTGCTTGGAAGTCAGTCTTCTGATTGCATTCAGAACAAGTGGTAAAAGAACTCTTAGCTTCTCCAGCACCATGCCTGCTTGGACTCTACCATGCTTCCTACCATAATGATAATGGACTGAACCTCTGAACCTGTAAGTAAACCCCAATTAAATGTTGTCCTTTATAAGAGTTGCTGTGGTCATGGTATCTCTTCACAGCAATGAAACCCTAAGACATTCTTGTGTTTGGGTCTCATTTAATACTGTTCCAATAAATGCTATATAAGGCTCTTCTTTGACTCAGATTCTATGTATAACTCAAATGCTTATCACTCATAAGCAATATTATCAATATATAAAGAGTATCTATATAGAACAGAGATGGGACGGTAGTGTTGGTCACCTTTCTGTCGCTAAAATGAAATAGTGGAAAATATTGGCTTATAAAGAAAGATTTGTTTTGACTTATTTCCCTGTGGGTATGTCCTTGATTAATAATTTGTGTAGGAGAACCAAGCATACCATGGATGGGACCATCCATAGCTGGTGGATACCTTTCAAAAGTCCAGTATATACTATTGAAGTATGTATCTGTGTGTGTGTGTGTGTGTGTGTGTGTGTGTGTGTGTATGCAATTGCTTCCTACCAAGGAACTCATTTCATAGCCAAATACATATACCTGTAATAATTAAATATATAATATATACATATATAATATATAAAAACAAGTTCATGGCTTACTAGTTAGCATTGCTTCTTAGAATTTTAAACATAACTGAGTAAATGTGTTAACTAAAAAGAAAAAAGGAGGACCTGAATCTGGCAATGGCCTTTTCTTAGAACCCTGAGCCTCGGTACAGTCTTCTAGCTGTCAGGTGCCCCTATCTCAGTAAGCAATAGCCTGTGGCCTGTTCATTCTTTGTTGGACAGGGTCTTCAGACAGAAACAAAGGAGAACTATGTTATAGACAATGGATTTGCTTTCCCTAGATCCTGTAATCTCCTTGTTGTCTATCAACTCTTTATCTCAGCTCAGGTAGAAGTCACATAAGCTAGGATTTTAACCTGGCCTAAGTTGTATTCAGTTGATTTTCAGAGAGAAGGTGGTTTAGATAGCGCAAGCATCAAAATCCAGACTCCTATCTGTTACTGAATAGATAATCCAAAGTTAAGTCCAATCATTTTGAGTTCCTTATGTGTTCTCAATCAAATACAAAAGAGTTAATGGCCTGGAAAGTTTATGGTATGTTTCCAAAATGCTAATTTGGATGCATGACCCTTTGAAAGATTTCTACAGCCAAGCCAAATGAAAATTTACCTGCCCTTGGAACAAAGCAAAAAAAATGCATTTCCAATACTTTAGATTGTGTTCAGTCACTAGAGATGTGACTTCGTGCTCTCATCTTGGCTGAAATTTATATCCCTCTCCTCCAAATAAGAACAAGAGGACAGCTCATCTTCCTAATAGACCAGGTGATTCCTGTTAATGGGTCTCTCCACCATTAAGGTTGGTTCTTCAAGGCGGGATTTATGTGTATGTAACTAAGAGGAAAATAGGAAAAGGTGAGTTTAGAAGTATTCTGGAACACTAACTGTGTTCATGTACTCCCATCAGTCCAAAAAGCATATTAGTTTCGTATAAGCCACCACACGCAAAGACAAAGTACAGCAACTGGAACACTCTGTGCTAATTATATCATTCTTAATATCTTAATTTCTACTATAAGGTTGAATTTAAGGTGTTTACATCAAATGCAGTTTCACATTCGCTGTAAAACTACTCTTTGTTTTCACAAAACTCATGACAGCAGCTTAAAATAGCTTTTATTCCCTATCACTTTAGCTGCAGTCGGAATGTGAACACCCAGCTTCTAACACACGAACAGTTGCAGCGGGAAAATGAACATTTCCTGTGTCTCTGTCTTTGGAACACTTTGTCCTAATGATAGTTGAGCTGAAAAAAAAAAATCAGTGCCCAGCAATTTAATCCTCTCTTAAGGTTTTAGTAATATAAATAAGTCTGTCCCATTAGTGCATGGCTAAGAGAATGAATCACTTTCAAACTCATGTAGGCACTAAATCATTTTTTAGACAATAGCATTTATTTTTAAAGTGTGAGAGACATTTTTAACACTAATTAAAACAGCTACACTAGAGAACATTATGAGGTGACTGCCCATTTAGCATTATGCTTATGATACGATACAGCTCTGTTCTTAAAGTATTGCGGATATTTGACGTGGCTTGTTTCTATCAACCTTGCAGTGTTTTTTATTTTATTTCTTGATGAAATATCTGCAGTGTAAGATTAATCATCTCAAACATTTTAAGCACACACTTCAATAACGTCAAGTGCGCCCTCATGGTCATACCATTTCAGAACTCATATTACAGAACTGAACCATTATAACCATGAAAGAACTCTCTTTTCCACTCTCGGTTACAACTCTTCTGTCCCTGACAACCACTCTGACTCCAGAAAATTTAACTTTAACTCTTCTGAGTACCTCTTATCAGTACAATAACATGGTATTATTTATTCGTGAGCAGCTTGTTTTACCTACAATGATATGACCATGGCTCAATGGCATAGATGTTTCTGAATCCCTTTCTTTGAAAGGCTGACCGCAATCCCAGCTCATACTTTGCTGCATGTTATTTACCCGTCTGTCAAAAGTCCCTTGCCTTGCTTGCTTCTTTGGGCTATGTTGGCTAATGCTGCTTTAAACATTATGAAACTCCACTGAGTCTCTCATTTTCGTTTGATTTCTTGATTTTCACACAAAAGAAGTTAGCTGGATCAGAGCTAATTTTATTGAGGCGTTCCACACATTTCATTGTCGCCCCCACAAACAGTGTTCCACATGTTTGCCAACACTCATTCTCTCTTTGGTTTTGAATAATTGTGTAGTGGAGATGAGGTCTGTTTACCTTCATTTATGGCTCACATACTGAGGTAAAGACTCTGAGGCAGGGGTGGTGGTGGTGGTGCGCACCTTTAATACCAGCACCTGGGAGGCAGAGGTGGGTGAATCTCTGTGAGTTTGAGGCCAGCCTGGTCTACAGTGAGTTCCAGGACAGCCAGAGCTACATGGAGAAGCCACGCCTCAAAACAACAATAACAATAACAACAACAACAACAACATCAACAAAACAAACAGAAACAAATCAAACAAAAAGAGTGAGCTGGGGTCCACTTGCTCTTTCCTATGCAATCGATTCACAGATCCACCATGACCTAATAATACCATCAGCATTCAGGTATTTCAGAATCTTCCACTTTCTAGAAATATAATTGTCTTTGGCCCAGGGCCTAAAGAACTGGTCCAAGACACAGTACGATGTGTATCCAGGAATCATATAAATCGAGTGCTGTAGTGACCAGCATAGTCTTAGATGCATTTACTGATCTCTGGTTGAAACACCCATCAGGCCTGCAGGGATTCCGCTCCATGGGATGACCAAGGAGGCCATGAAAGCAGGGACAGGAGGACTAGGGATGGTCAAGCTTCGCTATAAAGCATCATGTCGGCTACATACGTTCTGACTTTCAGATTGTGATATTAGAAGCATGAGCCTCTCCTCCATACTACCTACATACTTTTAACAACAGGAAAAGCCAGGAGCCCTCTTCCCTATGCGTTGCTCCTCCATGCTTAAGCAATGACAAGTGCCATCTCAAGTCGGGATGCAAGTGTAGGACAGATGTGCATAAGAAATACATGGATGTCAGTTGTTTAACATGCACCACTTTATACAAGAGCAATTTAGCAGGATCAACCTTGATTTACAGGGATTCTGAGCCATGGAATGATGTCGATTTTCACCTCTGTGTATAACTCTGTTATCTTAGTCACTTACAGTCAACCAACCAGATTTCTGTTGTACACATCTTTGGATTCCTTGTATTTGTTAGTGGTGAAAAAGACAAGTTAGTGTCTGAAATTCTAGACCTTCAGAGGTCTGCTGGTGTTTATGGCTATCTCATAGTGACATGTTCCTGGTTGAAAGGATGGCCTGTGTCCCAAGACTCTTGATATTTGCGGTTAAAATTCACATTACACTTTAGAATGTTTTCTGTTTTGCTTCAAAATGGGCATGAGGTATGATTGCCTATGGGGGAAATATAGTAGGATTAGTGTAAAGGACAGTGCATGGTTAAAGAAAGCACACAGTGTGAAGTACATATCCCCATGTATCACTCCCTTACAACTAGGAATAAAATATTTATTGATTTTCACATATATCCATGTCAATACAATGAGCTGCCCATTCCCCTTGCTTCCTTGTTCTGGGTATGATAAAGTCTCTTTATGTAGGAATTACAGATGTTCTAATATGAAAACTTCTCCTTGGAATCTGCGTTTGGTAGCCCATGAGTTCATAAGTGACTAGTAGGAAGTCAGTCTTTCATATTTTGAGGAGTCTATATCACTATCAAGGCTCCTTTAAAGAGTCTGCTACTCCCCAAGCCATGTATCCACTTGACCTTACCTTAGAATCCATTTGTGAGGAGACTGGAATCAGTTGAATTGAGTACAAGGATGTGGGCAGCTAACAAAAATGTTTCACTTATTTCCTGACAGTCTTTTAACAGGCTGTGGTTATAACAGGAGAGAAATGCATTCTGTCCACAGAACAAATTGCCTTTCTTTCTGAACAAAGTGATAGTACTTCCTGACCCAAGGCTTCATTGGTTGTTTTCTTTGAGCTTTCTTTTACAGGAATACGAACTAAGTGCAAAAAGAAAAGGACATTTCTATTCAAATAGATACAAAATCATCAAGTCATTTATAATGACGAACTTGTTCCAACATCATATTCCAGGGCACATTAGATATGTCCTCTTTAGGAAACAGTAAGGTCTCACTGGAAGCGTATGAGCTGTCAGACCAAGTATATACATATACCCTGTTCAGGCAACACTTGGCCATAAGCACATGTAGACAGATATTTCTGTTTTCCATAGTATTGTTAGTCAGGCTTTCTTGACTTGCTTCTATACTCAGCTATCATGTTCTTGAAGTGGGGGGATACATATGACACCTTCCTCTGTTTTACAAGCCTACAACAAGAGCAAGCTCTAAGGGATGTTTCTATGTTGGGAAAGTTTATAATGTGGAATCTTGGGCAAGGGGGAGGTAACTAAGTATGTGGTGAGGTGAAAACATTCGGGGAAGCAATTTCTCAGGTCATCCTAATACATACCTCACAGAGGATCAGAAGGTAACCATCATTTTTTAAGAAAAAATTAATTAAACTATATGCTAATGCTTTCCTCTTTAAGAATACAAGGGGAGATCAAAACCATTTGTGATAAATTCACAATGTAGCCTTCCACACCAAGCAATCTAAGAAATATATTCACCAAATCCCGCCCTCTACAGAAATTGACAGCTTCAGAATTACTGTAGTCAGGGTTCAAAGAAGCAGGAACACTGTTTTTGAAAAGGACTTTGAAGACTTACCACAAAGTTAGTTTTAGAGTTTGCACAGTGATTTGTTTACATTACATTCATCTTCAATGTATGTCATGGAATGACATTCTAGGAACTATGCTCTCAGAGGCTCTCTGCAAGACTAGGTGCTGAAGTCATTGTGCTCCAATGGACCAGACCACCATGCACTCCTTCTCTAATGAGAAAACCATCTTTCTACTGGCATAATCATGTCGTTGTATAACATTTCCAGAATAGGTGAACAAAATTTTGTTCTTCCTAAAGAGGACATTGCTGAAAGAAAAAATAACGATGGTCAGTACCTAAGTCCAGCTTTTTGAATCAATGAACTGGGGGGGGGGTTACAAGAACATGAGTGACTTAGGCAGCTGTACCACTGGAAGGCTCACTCCAGCATGGGCAACGATTTGTGAGTTTCCTCCACTAGTTTCAGGCAGAGCAACTGAAGAGTCTCTTCTCTACAGCAATTGTTTGCTGCCTCTGTGATGTGAGAGAGAAGCTCTAGAGTTCTTGCAACTTCGAGTTTTGTGAGCCTCTCCCATTCTAGGTACTACATGTGTGTGCACAGAACAAGAAAGTAAGATGCGAGCACAGTGAGACAGTTCATCCTCCTGTGTTAGACCAGCTTGCATGCTCCTTTGTGTCCAACAAGAACAAGCAACTTCTTTTATACTCAAGTTTATGTAAAAGTTCTGATTATAGTCTCCACCAGGCTTCTATTCTGTCAAACACCAGTACGGCCCAGTGTCCCCCAATGCTGGCCACATGTCTCATAAGATCAATTAAGTTCTGACTGGTTTGATAACAATTACTATGAACCTCCCTCCAATGGTTCCCACCCAAAATTATGAAGATTTCATAGATTTTGTTTCTCATGCTCTTGAATAACCAACATCTATTAGTATTCTCTTTCTTGGCTTTAAGGGGAGATCAAAGACACTATGTGGCCTTCTACTTCAAGCAATCTAAAAACTATGTTCACCAAATCCCAGGAAATTGACAGCATCAGAAATATTGTTGTCAGGTTCTTGGGAGGGTTCGTTTCTTTCCAGGTTTCTGTTTTTATTCCATATTCCAATAAGTTTATTACACCCTAATCTCAATATTATTTCTCCCTACATATATTTTATTGTATCTTCCTGTACATTGATACACAGCTTACAAAATTTTATCATAACTTAACATGGTATTTATTGTGTCAGAATAAACCAATTCATTTATTGATCATGCTTAGATTGAAAATGACTCTAGAAATTTTACAGTCTTTGTTTGCCTTAGTTTTATTTGGTTGGTTTGATAATATGTTTTTTCTATGCTGTTCAGGCTGGAGTCTGACTTATGGGCTTAGACAATCCCCTAGCATAAACCTATAGAGTAGCTGAGATCATAGGTATACCTTACTGTACTGCGATGAGATACATTTCTTAATAAAATCATCAAGCTGCCTCATAATTATAGATACAATAAAACACATGCCACATGTATATTTTTCATCATATTTATCAAATAGCAAGTACTTAACAGTTATAAACATTTTGTGATTCTTATTATAAAATCAGTGCAAATCAGTTTTATTGATGCTTAACTAAGGAAGCAGAAATTCTTGAGTTTATCACTGGTCTAGATGGTGGTTTAGGGGCAGATATACTGTTGAAACTCTGTCCTCTGTGACTTCATCCACAACTCACTCCCATTTGGGCTCTGGAGGCCACTAATTAATAGAGATGTCTATTTTCACAGGAAGCATTCCTAGGAGAATGCTAAAAGTATTGGCTCAAACACTAGCCATTTCCTCTGGAAATGGCTCCCATTGCATATTAATGATAATGGGATAAGAAAGTAAATGGTCCAGGGTACATAGCTGTCTCAAGTTTATAACCAAGTTCAACATACCAGACAAATGATATCAAAATGATAAAGGCCTATGGAAAAATATTTGAAATAGTAAAATATTTAAGTTCATGAGAAACCCATGGAAATGCAAATGGTCTTATTCATTTTAAAAACTCACAATTTAAGTTCTTAAAACAATCTTTACAGGATTCCTTTTTTTAAGCTTATAGTTGGAAAATTAGGTTGGAACCCATATGAAGAACCTCAAGGAGATTAAGGAATGACATACATTGATGGCGTAAAGATTCCCTAGCCTTTTCTATTTAAGAATAATTTCCCTAGGTCATCTATATAATCAGGTTTAGTTTCACACAAAGTTTCCACTGGATTTGGAAGGTATCATTTTATCTTCATAAAACCTATAGATGAGAGAATGTGAATATTCTCTTCTGTTGTTTTCCTTTCTAGATGATCCTGGCAAAAACTCACCTTCCTTATCCCTATAAAGTTTGGTAGACCTGATCTCAGGGCTGAGCAACATCATTGACAGAAATTTCTCCAGGCCAGCTCCCAAAACAAAATAAAGACTCAGTGTCCTTCTGTGTCATAACCATGGTTTCAAGAGCCCCACACATGCTATTTTCTGCAGACCGCACCACTCCTGTTAGATACAAAAAAGCTGCTAGGAATAAAACCCACCGGGCTGTGTCAGTGCTGGAATTCAGAGCAGCTCTCTGGTGTCTCCAGACCTCTGTGCTGGATGAAGCTCCCAGGGAGGAGAGATCGTCTCAGAGAATGAGTCCCAAACCCCTCGAAAGAAACATCAATAGCAAGTTCATAGCTTCCGCCCCAGCTCCATAATTATCATACTTAAATATCAAATCAAACTCTGGTTCCTTAGCAACAGAACTATTATTTACAGGGATAAAAAAATGTACTTTCTAAAAAGGTATTTCTATTATCAAAAATTATGTGCCTAACCTTGTGCTAAGCTGACAAGAATATTTCATTTACTTAACTTCACAATAGAGGCAGTGCCACACATGCAAATGAGAGGTCTAGACACCTGAGTCCTGTAGCCTTAACAATTTACACATTGAGTAGTTACTATTTAGATGCTGCAATTCAAAACCAGAGCCTGCGCATGCTAAGCACAGGCCATACTTCTAGGCTAGCGCTACCCATCACAAAGAACTAGATCTGCTTGAAATTTTTCTGAGATACAGCATCCTGGTTGAACAGAGAGACATCTGTGACCACACAGAGCTGCGTGGACTTGCCTTTTCTGACACTTTACACACAGAGAAAGTAGGTCATCTGCCATTTCCCTGTGTGCGTCTGTGCTGTTTGACTTTGTGGTTCTACCTTTTTTTTTTACAGCTGTCCTCTTGACCCCTTACTCTCAGCACTCACTTCTTGCCAGACCTATTTTAATCAGCTTTATCTTTGCTGTAATTATTCTTCTGCAACCCACAATTGTGAACTGAGAAGCTACCTGATCACACATGCTGAAATTGTTTCTAAATAAGGGTGTGTAGACCTTAGCGGGCCCACTGGCCTCTCCTGTGAATTAAATGCATAAACTCTTGATCACCCCTGACTTTAGGTCATTAATGATGGCCAAGGTTACTACCTTCAAGAAACTTAAAACCCTAATGAGGACTTAATAAAACAGAAAAAAAAAATAAAGTGCTTACAAGAACGTGCTACTTTTCTGAGCATGACTGTTAGTAGCTTAAATGTATAGATATTTGAGAAGGCGTAGTAGAATATGAACAACTTAAAATAGATTTCAAAGAGCTGCTGAAATCTCCATAGTCAGTAATTACTCATTAACTCATCATGTGTGCCTGTGTGTGTGCCTGTGCATGTGTGTCTACATGAATGTGCCTATACGTGTGTGCAAGTATGCCTGTGCCTGTGTGTCAATATGTGTACAAGTGTCTGTAAATGAGTGTCAGGGCATATGCATGTGTGTTTATGCATGCATCTGTGTATGTGCATATATTGAGGCAGCCGTTCTGATTAGGAGCAAGACAATGGAGAAAGACATCAAATTATAGAGTTGACTGAATGTGGATAGTGTTAGAATGAACTTTATTACATAGAATATTCGGGGTTGGGCATTTAGCTCAGTGGTAGAGCGCTTGCCTAGCAAGCTCAAGGCCTGGGGTTCGGTCCTCAGCTCTGGAAAAAAACAAAACCACAGTAACAACAACAAAAACAAAAAAAAACATAGAATATTCATTTCTGTAGCTGGAGGGTCACTTGTTCATGCTTCTGGAAAGAAGTTAGTTACACCCACATCATTATTTCCAATGATTGCCACTGAAAAGTCCTATTTCGGTGTGGCTAGGTCCAGATTTATAAATGAGTAGGTGCCTAAAATTCCCTGGTCCTTCTTGGACCTAGGATCCTGGCAGTTCTTCATAACATTTATACATCTGTTTCTGCCTCTGTCAGAATAAGGAGAGCTGACATGCACTGGACTCACACTATCTGCAAAGCATCATCTGTAGTGTTGTGTCTATTACCCTATTTCTCTTAAACAATTTACCCTTTTTGCTCCAATTTTACTGAGGGGAAAGAGATTGTTTTGTTCAAGGAGACAGGCAATGTGAATGGTGGTGTTGGGACTTGAACTTGGAAAGTTTTATCTCCAAGAACACATTGATGGCACATTCCCGTAATACAGTGGTTCTCAACCTTCCTAATGCTGCAACCCTTTCATATAATTTTGTGGTGACCCCAACCATAAAATTATTTCATTACTACGTCATAACTGCAATTTTGCTACTGTTATGAAGTGTAATATAAATATCTGATATGTGATTCCCCAAGGAGTTTGAAACCCACAGGTTGAAAAAGGCTTCCAACACTTGGGACGTGGAGGCAGGAGGTTCAGAAGGCCAACCCAAGCTGCATATTGAACTGCAGGCCAGACTGTGTTGAGAGAGAGAGAGAGAGAGAGAGAGAGAGAGAGAGAGAGAGAGAGAGTGAGAGAGAGAGAGAGAGAGAGAGAATGAGAATATATCACTGTGGTGAGACCCTACTGGTTAAAACACCACAAACCTTGGTAATAAGGATTGAAGAAATGAAGCTGCTCTATTATAGAAGCTTCTCTGTTAGCTAGACTCCTTGGTACTGAAAAGTGTTATGTAGTCTCCAGGGAGAACATGCATCAGCAGTCTTACCCAGCTGTGAACATTTCATAATGTATCCAACCAGCAAGATATGTACACAGGTACAGCAATGACATGAGTGTTGTTGGGGTAACTGACCCTACACCTGCAATGTAGGCCACTCCTACAATGTTAGTTGTTATTTGATTGCTCCAAGGGGAGGGAAAGTCAGGTTTCTTCAGCAGTGTACTCCTGGGAATGTGGGCTTGCTGCAGTGGACAGCCCATATATATGCACATACAAGCAGCATTAACTGGACTCTGTGAGTTACAAAGAAACAAAAAAAAGAGGGCATAAAGTTGACAATTGAGGAGATGGGAAACTGAGGGGTGTTAGAGATGAGGAATGAAGACTTATATGACTCAGGTTTATTGTAAACCTTTATGGAATGCTTGAAATAAATAAAAATACTAAGTAACACAAGAAAAAATCAAAGTCAAATTGAAAGATGTTTTCCCTCCTCACAGTTTAATTTTCCGATGTCGTACTCCAACCAGGCACTCTCAGGGTATAGGCAGGACTGGAGCATGCTGAGAACTGTGGATGCTCAGAATAGCAGCCCCGTCAGGCTCCTGGAGAGGGCTTGTGGTTCCTTTGACCCTATCCTGCTGGTTTTCTTTCCTGTTGAGCAGCTTTTATAATCCACTGCAGCCTCTGAGTAGTTCCCCTCCTGACACGTAGTTGGTAGATGATCATTCTTGGGTATATTCCAAAAAGTAAAATAAATAGAGCAAACTTTCTGAGCAATTGAAACAAATCGAATCAGGTCAGTAGAGCAGGTTGCTCGACGCCTAGTCCATTTACTGTGACTTTTGTCAGGTAATAGCCCCAGAATAGAAGTTGTTGTGCCGGCAGCTTCTACTTGCTTTTCAATGGTTTTTCAAGGTTCTGTCTGTGAAGAACATTCATTTGGCAAAGACAGTCTTACTTTCAGTGTGAGTCCCGTGAGACAAAGCAATGATTAGTCATGTAACCCAAGTTAATCAGAATATATGGATAGGATTCCTGTCGGGATGGTGGATGCTCTGTCAGTAAGCCCTTGACTTTGGTAAGATTCGCTGTGTCTCCAACTCAGTAGGCAGACCTTCAGGCTCTGGCAAGCTCCTTGCTGTGGCAGGTTAAGTCCCACGAGAGCTAATCCTGCCCCGTGCATCTTTTGGGTCACTATTTCTTAGGGCCATGCATTGTAGAGTGACTACTACATCCTTTGTATGTACAGTAGTTAGGAATAAGCCAAAATGCTGCCTCTCGAGGATTAAGAAGCACGAGCTGTGAGATTCTCAGGGTAGGCTGCTTGATCATGTCAATCTCTTGAATAGAATTGTTCGAAGATCTAGGAGATTCAACATTTCTACCTTACTCAGGAATGGACAGACCCAAAAGAGATCATTGGGTGTTTGGTTATCTGTCTTCATTTCTTCCTGTAATAGTTTGAGCTAACATCTGCTTCAGCCCCATTCATTTCTGGAGAGACACAATCTCTTGAGAATCTACTTCCTACAGTTGCAGTCTTCTCCAGCAAACAGTAAAAGATTGTTTTAATGATGTTTTAAAGAAAATATTAATATATGTGGGCTAATTTGCTGGGTAGAGCTTGTTTTCTTCACTTTTATTAAGAATTTGTGCTTGGGGAATGTAGACTAACCTTATAAACTTAATGATATTTAATTACTCTTTAATAACTTCTATCTCTATAGTGGAAAGCTGGGAGCTCTGAAGAAATAGTGCCCCAGGAATTGTCTTTTCTCAGAGGATAGGGCTGCACCAGTCCAGCCTGGGGACACTCCCAGTCTGATCTCAGCTCCTCCATCAGATCCAGTCTTGCGAGACATGATGCATACAGACTGTAGCAAAGAGAGACTTTGCTTCCTCTCTTGAGTTTTGTGTATTGACACTACTGTACACTCACACTCCATCCCCTCACTCTCCTCTCAGCAGTGGACCTTAAGAAGATGATTCTTCTCTTCTTATACACATCAGTGTATGACAGCCATATTGTCCTGAGCCAGACATCCTATTCGATGTTCTTTCATTGAGGATGAAAGGGATGGATTTGGGGTTAAACAAGTCAAGTATGTAGGAGGGCTGTACCATATATTATCAAGCACCCATGAACAAATGCTGTAACTCTTTGAACTTGGTCTTCTTCTGTGGATGGAATGCCTTCTGTGCATTGTTTGCAGAGATGCAAATAAGACCAAGATGTTAGTACTCCAAATGCAGTAGTGTCCTGACACAGGTGTCAGTGTGTGATGATCAAACCAACCCTATCTCTACTCTTTCTTTGATGACCCACTGTCACAAGAATGTTCCCTCCTGCCCATGAATCTGCCACTCATACCATGTTCCATGTGAAGTTTGTCATCTCAGTCCCTACCAACTGCCTGCTTACAACCAAGAAGTACTTGGCAAACATTGGCACCTGCCCCATCCAGCATCCCTCCTCCTTTCACTAAGAACGGAGATGGACAAGGCCAGCTTCAGGTGAAGAAGGAATTGAGAAGACTCTTATGAGTGATAAGGTCACTAGGATTTCTGAGTGGGTTGAGCAGTGTAACCCTAAAGGCACTTAGGAGACTCTGATATCTATCAGAGTCAAGATAGACCCTTACTCAAGATAGACCCTTCCCAGCCAGGAAATCAGGTGGCATCAGGCATCCGATGTGGCACCATGTGAGGAACCAATCTCGGAATAAATACATACATCATGGGAGAATAAGGACAATGAGAATATTGTAGGAGAAAGATAAAGGAGGAAGAAGAAAAGAAGAGATAATTCCACATGGTTTACAATTTTTCCTCACCAAATATAAATGGTATCATAATGATGGAAACAACTTACATATTGCTTGTGCATTCTTCTATACTTGTCAAAATAAAAGCTCATCAAAATTAACCTCAAAGTAATATAAAAAATAGCATGATTTCAAGTCCTTGTGTCAAATGCCTGTAATGGGAGCACTTGGAAGGTTGAGTCATGAGGATTTCATAGACTAGAGAGCACAGGCAGACTCTGTCAAAAAATCCAAAATCATAAAAAAGAAAGGAAAAGGCTAGCTCAGATTGCTTGCTTAGCAGAAATGAGAGAGCAAATCTGGGAATATCTGACAAGCTTCCCAGTTTACCCCTGCGAGTGTCAGAGTCTGGACCCCTGCCAAGAATTTCTCAACCTTTTACTCAGGTGAGAGACAAATCTGTGACAGTCTCTGCTAGCGCCTCTTTTGCCAGATGGCTTCCTCATATGAATTTTCAAAGGGAGCTGAGCCAATGAAACATGCTCCCATGGGATGGACAGTGAGCACAGAATGTCATCCTTTTACCCAACACCTCATGCTCTCTCCTCCTTTACAAGCTGGATAAGCTACTGATGTGATACAGCTCCTGTTTTCCCTCTCATTAGACCCCCAACAACTGGTAGAGAAATTATATCCCTTGCTTCCTGTTGTCCTTCTCCTGTGTTGTCAAAAAACAAAACGAAACAAACAAAAAACGTACTGCCATGTTCTCTCAGCCAGAGACCGGAGATTCTATTGCAATAACTATTGCTCGTAATTCTTACCCAAGAGTTTACTAAGGTACCCATCCATCCACCATCTATCTATCTATCTATCTATCTATCTATCTATCTATCTATCTATCTATCTGCCTATCTATCTATCTGGCTATCTATCTATCTATCTATCTATCTGCCTATCTATCTATCTATCTATCTATCTATCTATCTATCTATCTATCTGGCTATCTATCTATCTATCTATCTAATCTATCTATATTCATCCATCTATCTATTAATGTGTCTATCTATGTATCTATCTATCCATCTATAATCATCTTTCCACTTGTTTTAATTGTTTAATAATTTTAATTACTAGACACACATTCTATTCTACTCCATTCCATTCTGTTCCATTCTTGTTTGAAAGAAACAAATGCATCGGCATGTCCTGCTGTACCTGGGCTGTAAGCATCCCCTCTTTTCTTGGAGAAGCATGCAGTATGTGCACCCTTCTTCAGGAATGGATTACAGATTAGGTGAGGGATCTGGTACTTCAAATCTACCAAAACTGCTAGCTGAATTACACATTTCACAGTGAAGACTTTAGCCAGAAGTACAGACAGGAAGAGTGAGGCCTGGGGGAGAATGCCCCTGCCTCTCACTCCAGTGACTTAGGAGGTCTGCTCTTCTGTTCCACTGCTCAGGATGAGATGGCTTGGAACCGAAGGTAAGGAGACTCAGTGCTAGCCCCTGGGCACTGACTGGGAGGCAGACAGGAAAGAATGATGCTCAACTTCGCTGGTTGAACCCTACCACCATTTCCTTCTAACTCACTAATGAGCAGAGTCTTCCCTAGTGATATGATGATTCCAGCAATAATGAATGTACCTTCATCTCCTGAGACCTGTGTCTGTCAGTCATTCTGCTAACCACTGGCACGTCTTAGCCTTTCCTCAGCACCATTTGTTCAATTTGCTATAATGAAATCACCTCCCAGGGCTAAATAAAGTCAAGCGTAAATATGCTGGACTTGTTTGCTTATGGTACATGCTAAGTTAGAAACTGAAAATGGGACTTGGGTTTCTCACCCTGTGTCAGTTCCATCTCAAACCTGTTCTCTGGTTCATAAAGGAGTGGAAAACACCAAATGCCATACCTACTTTAATTTTTTTATCATTAGTCTCCCAGTAGAACCTCTGTCCAGCTGGAGCAGCAAAGGGCTGGGACATAGGTTGCTGCAGTAGCCTGGTACTTCAGATTGCAGATGGGCCTCCTTACCCTCCGTTCCAAGCCTCATCACCCTGAGAAGTGAAACAGAGGAGCAGACTTCCTAAGTCAACACAGTGAGAGGCAGGGCCATTCTCCGCCAGGGTCTCTCTCTCCATGTCTGTACTCTTGGTTGAAATCTTCTCTTTGAAATCTGCAATTCATTAGCACTTTGGTAGGTTTGATTTTTAATACTGAGACATTTTGTTGTGATATATGAGCAGTTGACTGATTTTCCTTAGTGACATATCTTGCCTGAATGGTTTTGCATTTTGGCTCAACACACTGGCAGGTGAAGTAGCATGCTGAATTTAGGAGACTGCTAGAAGAAAAGCAGCTTCCCCAAATGCATGCCCCTTGCTGACAGTGTCATCGTTGGACTAAAAAAATCATGGCAGAAGTTACATCTGTCCCTTTAACTTCTAGCAGCACTTGATTAATAACACAATATCCAGTGGTTCTTAAGAGAGGTTATCTGTTTTCCCCTGTGTTAAAGTTAGTTCTTCAGCAAGTGTTTAGCAATCTCTTCTTCTACAAAGGGATAATTATTGTTTTGCTGTTTAGTTTTAAGACAAATTAACCAAGCAGAACTTTAAACATTCACTTAAGAGTAAGATAAACAATCCAAATGTTAGGCACCCAGTAAATGCCATGGACCCATATTTCCTGCACTACAATTACACCACAATTGTCTTTTTAAAAGATGTGATGTGTGTGCGCATGCGCATGCACATGTGTGTGTATACATATATATATATATGTGTGTGTGTATACATATACATATACATATACATATACATATACATATACATATACATATACATATACATATATATTAGCTGTCTTCAGACACATCAGAAGAGGGCATCAGAGCCTATTACAGATGGTTGTGAACCACCATGTGGTTGCTGGGAATTGAACTCAGGACCTCTGGAAGGGCAGTCGGTGCTCTTAACCACTGAGCAGCCCCAGTACCACAATCTTCTTATCCCATGAGTCATAGTACTTAGTTATAACATTATTACCAATTCTTCTTTTACTTTTTAAATTAAAAGACAGCATTTACTTTCCCCAGTGACAGTGACTTGTGTTTAGGTCCATTCTTTATGTGCCTTTAGTGTTGGTTCCTCTTTACCCAGTTTTCTTTGTTCCAGTAAGACATTAGAGAATCATCTTAATCAATCTCCAACCTGAGATCCCTGGCCACATAAGCAGACCATCTGACATTTTTCTGAACCCTCCTTTTTTAAGCCTGAAGACAATCAAGTAGTATAATTACTGTGATGTTAAACATTGTGGTTGAATCCAGGTTGTAAGTGTGTTCAGGAAATTGAAAGCTCGGATCCCCACAGGAAGAGAGAGATGATGATATCAAAGTGCACAGAATCACACACCTCTGCAAAGCAACTGCGAGCAAACCAGCTCCCTGCCCTTGGAATCTTCCAACATTGATGCATTTTCTTCGGTTCCTGGCAAGTTGTTTGAGGCAGTATTACACACATGGGTCCTGATAGGTTTTATGTTACCAGGATCTTGGTACTGCGGGCGCTCAGTTAATTTACTTTTCATTTCTAGCTCCTTGTGGAATGATATGCGGGAAGCTGTTACTTCTCAATCCTGTGTTCACGCTTTCATATTGCAATTACTCAGCTTTTAATAAAAAAAAAAAACTAAGTGGAAAAGTCACGCTTGAGTGTGAACATGTGAATTTGTAGTTCCAATATTTTCTGCCTCCTCCTGGCATTAGGCTTCAGAACATCTCCAGGCCAACCCTTCCCTGATGGCGTACTGGAACAGGGCAGAACTTTTAGATTAAGCTAGACGTCTCGTTGGTAGGATTTGTGCAATTATGCATAGGAGAATCGAAGAACCAATAAATTCTGATAGACCATATTGACTGAAGACTTCCCTCACGAGCCCTTATACTTGTTTTTGTAGCCATGGAAATGCTGAGGCAGGTACTTTATGTCCACTTAACATTAACATGGAGGTCCTTCCTTCCCTACAGACCCTAAAGCATGATGCTTGAGTAAATGTATGGTTCTTTGTTGTTCTTGTTGCTGTTGTTGTTGTTGTTGCTGCTGCTGCTGCTGCTCCTCCTCCTCCTCCTCCTCCTCCTCCTCCTCCTCCTCCTCCTCCTCCTCTTCTTCTTCTTCTTCTTCTTCTTCTTCTTCTTCTTCTTCTTTTCTTCTTCTTCTTCTTCTTCTTTTCTTCTTTTCTTCTTCTTCTTCTTCTTCTTCTTCTTCTTCTTCTTCTTCTTCTCCTCCTCCTCCTCCTCCTCCTCCTTCCTCTTCTTCTCCCTCCTCCTCCTCCTCCTCCTTCTCCTCCTTCTTCTTCTCAGACATCTAGTGAACTAAACCTTTTCCCCATAACTTTCTATGTTGCTCTATTGTAGAAATAAACTTCCAAGGCATTTCATGATAATGTCAAATTCTTATGGAAGCTTACAATGGGAATAGGGAACTTTGTTTATTAATTGATATGATCATTAGTTAAAGCCCGCTTGGAATTTGCAATCAACTATATATATGTGTATGTGCTGCCTTACTATGTGTATATTTTCTGATGTGTGTATTTGTGTGTAGTATGTGTATGAGTATACACGTGTCTATATCAGCATGCACATATACGTGTGTGTATATATGTGTGTTTATAGTGTATGTGTAGCAGTATGAATGTGCATCTATATTATAACAGTGTGCAAATATCAGTCTATATATGGGAATATTCATGTGTGTATGTAAGCATGTTTGTGTTTTGTGACTGTGTGTATGTCTCCATGGATTTCTATGTTGTATCTGTCGAATGACATTTTGCTGTGACAGAATATCTTACACATTTAAGCTCACAGTTCAGGGGTTTTCTGTCCATAGTCCTCAGTCTATTAACTCTGAAGTTATTATGAGGCAGAACTTATTGGCAACAGGAGCAATTGGCAGAACCATTCACCATACGCTAGACAGGAAGTAGAGAATGTGACAGAGAGCCATGCCTAGGACAACTCACATTGACACACCATATAGACATATTTCCTCTAGCTCCATCCACCCTCTGAAGTTTTTAAAAACTCCCGAGATCTTGCTACCCTCAGTAAGAGTTTGTAGGTAGCATATGACATGCACTTCACAGAGAATGTTATCTTGTGCTTTAAAAGTGTGCAGTATTCTCCTTCATCTATCTCCTTGTGTGGATTTATGCACATGGGTACAGCCTAAACACACAGTTTCCTATTGGTATTCTCTTTCTCTCTCTCTCTCTGTGTGTGTGTGTGTGTGTGTGTGTGTGTGTGTGTGTGTGTGTGTGTCTAAGCACACTTTCCTGTCAGTATATCGATATTGTGTGTTTGAACATATGCATGAGAGAGAGAGAGACAGAGATAGAGAGTTTAACCATGTGTGAGCATGTATGCAGTCTAGGCACATACTGTTAGTATGTTGAAATTGTGTATAAGTTGTGTAAATATGTGTGTGAGTGTGTATGAGATTGTGTGTGTATGAGAGAGAGAGCAGTCTAAGCACATGCCTTTTTATTGGTATAATGATATGGTAGTGTGTGTGTGTGTGTGTGCATGTGCATGTGCATGTGCATATGTATGTATGTGTAGTCTAAGCACACACATTCGGTTGATGTGTTGATATTGTTTCAATTGCCCTGAAAATTGGCCCAGGAGGTGCATCATTTGTTATCATTCTGCAGCTCCAGACACCGGATAATTGACACTGAACTACTTGAAATTGGTGTACTAAAGCTGCCTTTCCTTGTTAGTAAGAAAAATGAGAATTTATTTATTAAGTTTGGACTTTAGTCAATAATTCTAGAAAAAAAAATTCCAATAGGGTGTCTCATTTTTTTTACATAAACATTTCACAAAGCCTTTAAAAAAACGTATTTAAATGAAATTTTTTGCATTCAATATAAACAATTAAGTTGAGATTAAGTGAAAATTTTAGTACCTTTGAATGAATTGATATTTGAATTTGTACTGCGTGAAAAGCCAGCTTTTTTGACTACTGTCTCAAACACGCTTTATTCCATGTGGTTAGTTGTCAGTGAGCTTGAAAGACACTGTGGATGCTTAATGTTCCTGAGTGCGGAGAGAAGAAGCAACCCTAATTCATCACTTCAGCTATCACAGAACCGAGCAAGTCACAGAGTTAGCACGCGGCATGCTTCTAAAACAGCATTGTTCATGGATTTTGATTTTCACATTTATGAGTACTGAAAAAATATCACTAATACAATTTATCTTTTGGTTCTTCCCAACTAGACAGGAAGGAGTTTATATCCAATGGGAGACTGGGGTGTGCTGGCTGTTCTATGTTCCTGAAGAAGAAATGGGGCATTGGCTATCATTTAATCTATAACTATCAGGGCTGCAGACAGGTGCGTGACAGACACACAGGTGACAGGAACCATCAATGTTTTAAAATTAAACAAACAACAAGAGAGGGCACATCTATGGGCAACTGTTTGTCAGGTGCATTTATTTTTCTTTTTGGATGAGACCTAGATTAAAACCAGACCTTGCACACACACTAGGTCAGCAGACTGCCTACAAACTCTTCTTAAAGGAACTGCCATGAATATTTTGTATACTAACAGGACTCTAATGAGTGCTATAAATCTTAAAACTCTAAGGCTTGAGTTATTTCACAAATGGCTTCAATACTATTTAGTCTGTGATCCGGTTTTTTAAAATTGCTATTGGTTCTTTGTGAATTTCACATCATGCACCCCAATCCCACTCATCTCCCCCATCCCTTTATATCTTTCTATTGCCCTTGCAACCTCCCCATAAAAAGAAAATTAAAGTAAAAACAAAACAAGAATAACAGCAGCAAACCATATCACGGAAGCTACATTGTATCTCTGTGTGCCACAGTACACACTCTCGTTCACACATCTTTACTTGCAAATGTTTGAGGCAGTGAGTCATGGGTCTGGCCCAAGGCCTCTGGCCTCTGCTCCACTATAAATATTGGATCCTTACTGGACTCTGCCCAGGTATCCTGTTGTTGCCCTATGTCACAGGGATCCTGCTGCAGGACAAATGTGGGAAGCGCGGTGACATGGTACAGCTTCCATAAGAAGATGGGTTTTGTTTTGTTTGTAGTTTTTATTTTCTCCTCAAGAGAAGGTTGCAAGGGCACAGGGCAGATGCAAAGGGGTCTGGAGATGGGTGGGATTGGGGGACAGAATCTTAACATGTGCCATCAGTTCATAGATAGAGTAGATGCTGGAGCGCACTAAACCAAAGCCCTGGATCTAGGCCTGAGTGGTAGCAGAATTGGTGTGCCCACCAGCTCTCCCATACCCACATCACCAGCCTGGCCAGCTAGCCTGGCTAGCCCACCCAATTCCACAGCTATCAAGAGACAGGGCCACGTGTCCTACCCTCATGCCCTTCAGACAGGCTCACCGGCACCCACACCACCGGGCACAGCACAGATATATTGTGCGACCTAGTGTGGTGCAGGGCCAACTCTCCCTAGTACCACAGCCAGTGAAGAGTGGGGCCTACTCTGTACAACCCTTGAACATCAACACTAGGAAGCACTCCAGACCAAGGATGGCTACTCATGCTTTAGTGAGAATATGAACCGCAGAATATGAACACAGACCTCTGTCACTGCAATGCCATAGGCCCAGTCATGTCCCTTAATGACAGCACAGGTCAGGTTCTCACCATGGCCTCAGGTGGCAGGGCAGTCTACTCACATCAGGCTGCCCACAGTGCTTGAACTGCTCTGCTTCTTTCTCTCCGATCTCTCCAGCACATACTTGCGCATTAACGTGGCTCCCGATGAGGGTGGGCCACACTGGCTAGCAGGCCTCTGTGTGTCTTCTGTCTGTCAGCACGTAAGCCTCTAGTATGGGTTTTTAAGCAGTAATTTTTTCAATATATTCTGAAGTTTGGTCTTTTGTATAATTCAGACCAGTATTTAGGCCTGTCCTCTTCAGTTTAGAGGTTTTAGCACTAAAACAACACGTTCCTTCAAAGTCAGAGGCTCCAGAGCTCCCCCTACCTCCTTTCCTATCTTTTCTCCTTCCCCTCTTTCTGTTCTCCGTCTCTCACTATCCCCTCAAATCTCTCGTCTCATGTTATACATCTTGGCCTCGAGAGATCTGTCTTTGGCAGCTCAGGTCAGCTTGGGTTCGCTCCTCAATAAAGCAAAACACCTTACAGATCTTTAATATCCATCCCATAATCGAACTGCAGGATTAGATGCTCATTTGTGTTTTGTTCCTCTCACTGGCTTCTCTTGATCCACACCAGCAGTCTATCACACAGTAGGTGCTTTCCTATTTATGAGGAAAGACGACAAACCATCCCCCCCCTCTGATTCCATAAGAGAAGAAAAATTTAGATCAGTATTCATAGGAAAATACCTTCAAATCCAAAATTAAGTAGTAAATCAAATTTGTTTCTCTGACCTTGAATCATTTATATATTCTGTTCTGATGATCTTTTTGTTTATGTCTTTGATTATCTGAAATATATCTTTTTTTCTTAGTTCTTGGGAAGACAAGTTCATAACCAAACAAGATTCTTGAGTGATTTCATTCTCTTCCTAGATACTCTGGTGATCTAAGAGGAGTTGTGGGAAGGGAACGATCAACCTTCAATGGTCTTAGCAGGAGTTAATGGGAAAATTCTCTGATTGTCCAAAGAACTGAGTATCTATATATACCTCATGGGCCAAATGTCTGCCTACCTCAGGGGATGAATGCCTTCATATACTCAAAGCTGAATGCCTGCATACTTCAGAGGCTGGATGCCTGGATACCTCAGGGGCTGGATGCCTGGATAACTTAGGACCTGAGGATTCACAATCTCAGAGTCTGCATACCTGCACATGTCAAGGGCTGGATTCTTGCATATCTCAGGGGCTAGATGGACCCATATCTTAGAGGCTGAAGGTTCCAGAAAGTAGGTAGTTGACTGAGACTAGGGGAAACTTAGGGGAAACATATTGGCTCCTACCAGGTGACATCATCAAGTATTACCTTTTCTACTTCTGTTTCTTCATCTTCCAAATGAGTGAACATAGGTGAGGAAGCAATGGTTTATATAACATAATAAAAATACAGGGAAATGCTGAATTAGCACACTATAAGCCTATTGGTGCAAATTCACTTATACTGTGGGGGTTTGTTTGGTTTTGTTTTATTTTTTGATTTTTGTTTGTTTGAATTATTTGTTTTTGGTTTCAGGGTTTTGTTTGTCTGTTTGTTTGTTTGTTACATTTTCAGTTAACAGAGTGTTGCCATCTCCACATTTCTCTGTCCCTTTTGATATTAACATTGTTTTCCATACAAGACCATTTCCACAGTACAGCAGGGTTTTCTCCCGTTTGATACAGAGCAACCATAGAAAGGACAAAGGGCTCCTTTCTCACTTCCTTCCAGTGCTCCACTTGGCGAACTGATGCAGTGCGGCCTCTCATCTCAAAGATAAAAATGGTTAGTTTCCTAATAAATCTTCTTCAGTTAGAGACACCTGAGAGGCTGCGAGGATGTCGTGGGCTTTGAGCCCCATCTTATTGAAGTAAATGGACAGCAGAGTAGAGAATTGTAACAAGAGGACAGAAAGCTCTTTAATAGAAATATGGCCAGCATGTGATACAAACCTGCGAGCCCTTTCTTAGGAGAGTATGGGGAGTTTTTTGAGCACAGAAGAGTACACACCTAAGCTCTGGTGTCACTGGAGACCAAGCTACTCTAAAACACCCAACAAGAGCTGATCAAAGGGGGCCTGCAGTGTGTGTGGGAGCGGAGGTGACGTCAGTGGAAGTACCAGGAACTTTCCAGGACATGGAAGCTTTGAAAACGGGCCTGAGAAGAGGTGTGCATTTTCACAGGTGAAGACAGAACCCTCAAAACACACCAACTGCAGAGGAAACGGGATGCCTAAGAGTGTAGGCTAGAAAGTGTGGAAGACAGTAGATGTTGAAAGTCACAGAAACACACACACAAGCTCACCAACTGTCATTTTTAGCTAACCACAATATATCTTCTTTCTTCCATCTTGGGAATTATTCTCTTAACGCATGCTCCAGCTAATCTGAAATTTAAGCATTGTTCAACTCTCCTCACAGGAGTACCAGCTACTAAGCAGCTGCTCTCTTGTATTCTGGCCATTACATAAGCAACAGAACATGTTCTATTCTCTTGGTAATTTTTAAGTGTGAAATTCAATGATTTTTTTTGCATACATGGAACCCCTACCCATTGGCACCATCAATTTTAAAGCATGGTTATCCCTCCCACAGGAAACCTTATTACCAAGATATCTCATGGGCTGCTTTTGATTTGACTTGATTTTTGGCCAGGTCCTCAATCATTGGCAAGCACATATCTCCTTGTGACTTGTACACGATCACCTGTTTTCCTTTGTTTTAAGATTTTAAGTTTTATTATTAGAGTGCTTACCTGGATCTTTACTAGAGTACTGCATATGTGCAATGCTTACAGAAACCAGAAGAGGGCAGTAGATCTCCCGGAACTAGAACCACAGATAGTCATTAACCTCTGTGTGGGTGCTGGGAACTGAACCCAGGTCCTCTGCAAGAGCAGCAAGGGCTCTTAACTGCCATCTCTCCAGCTCCACAATCTGAGCTTTCTAGTAGGTTGGCTTGTACAATGTGCCTGTCTTCTTTAATTCACATTTGGGAGGCCTTCCATTTCGTAGCATGTAGCAGCATTTCATTTCTTTCATTATACAATAATGAAACATTATTAACACTATACAATATCGATATACCATATTTATTTAACCTCTCATGGGTTTATAGAGATTGACATTGTCCTCGCGTTTTGGTGACAGTGCCTGTTTGAATATTTATGTCCGTGAGTTTTAATATAGATAACATTTTCTCCTTTTCGGGATATGCCTATGGATGCAATTGCAGCACCTTGCGATTACTTCCTGCGAATAGTCTTCAGTAATTGCCAGAGTACTTTCTAGAATTGTTACAGTTAAACTTCTTCCCTGCAGTGTGTGGTGCTTCCTGTCCTCTCACATCCTCACCCACACCTACAATATTGCTGTCTCTTTGTTTTGATGATAAGTCACTCTATTGAATCCGAAGTCATCTTTTTGCCATTTTTACACACATTTCCTCTCTGAATAATAATGTTGTGAATCCTTTTTATAATATGAATGGTGTTTTCTGTTGTCTCTGAAGCATTTGCTGATTTTTTTAAAAATTTTATACCTTTTCTATTTTTAGTGGATTTTTAAATTTATTTACATTTCAAATGTTATTCCCTTTCCCAGTTTCCTGTCCATAAACTCCCCATCCCATCCTCTTGCAATTCTTCTATGAGGGTGTTCCCCTACCCATCCACTCACCCCTTCCCACCTCCCCTCCTTGACCTTCCCTTAAACTGGGGGGTCGTCGAGCATTGCTTGGTAGGAGCAAGGGCTTCTCCTCCCATTGGTCCCCAAAAGGCTATCCTCTGCTATATATGCAGCTGGAGCCATGGGTCTATCCATGTGGACTCTTTTGGTAGTAGTAAGCCTGTAAGCCTGTGTGTTAGAACTCCTGAAGACCGGCTTTCTCCCGGCAGGATCACAGGGTCAGCTCCGGGCACAGGAGGAAACAGGAAGGATCCTGTCCCAGGCTGCTTTTCAGTTCCTGTATCCAACCGGCTTCAGGCAGGTTCCTCTTGGGCCAGGAAAGTGAGCAGAAGTGGTGGTCTCACCTGTGTTCTCAGGTTTGCCCGCACTTCTGAGAATCCCGCTCTCTGCCTACGGAATCTGGGTTCAGAAAGCTGTGTCACAGGGTCAGCTCTAAGCTCAGACGGAACCGCACCTTTGCCTGCTTTTAACTGGAATGGCTGTCCTGTTACCAATGGGCCCCAACAGTTCTTTATGTTTGTTTTGTGCAAATCCTGTCCTGGGTATCTGATTTACAAATGTTTCCTCCTGACCTGCAGGCTATGTTTCCATGTATTGATGCTACTCTTGGAAGAACAAAAAATTGTGAAAATTTTTGTGAAATTAAGTTTCTTTTCCGTTTTATCACCTAAGCATTTCTGCATGTATCTAGAGCCTTATCCAATCTCAGGTCTGGACAGTTTAATCTTATATCTTTACCTGTGAGTTATATAGAGTTAGGGCTCTATTAAGTGTTTATGACTTGTTTTGACTTTTTATTTTTACTTCCTGTAAGTGGAGATCCAACATTCTGGTTTTCATTTGCATATTGATTTGCTCTAGTACCAGGTAACACCTGTCAGATTACTATTATCTTGTCATCTTTCCTGAAGCCAGTTCTTCATAAATGTGACAATTGACTGGGCTGGTCTCAGCTACTGGAATCTATACACAGCATGCACAAAGCTTTGAGTTCCAACCAACATGGTGTCCTATGCATATATAATACCCACATACATCAGACTCACAGGGGCTGGAGTGGGGCTGGAGTGTCAAAGCTCAAGGTTATCTTCAGTTACTTAAAGCCAGCCTTGGCTGAGAATATGTCTCAAAATTAGCTAACTAAATAAATTCATAAACAGCCTAAATTTATTTCTGTATATTCAAGAATCTGGATATACAAGGGCTGTCTGCAAACCTGTTTGATTTTGTAACTTTGTAGTGATTTTTAAAATTAGAAAGTGACACACTCTACTTTGTTCTCTTTTTCATTACTATTTTGATATTTTGTTCTTCGAATTTCTATAACAGATTAGAGTCAGTTTGTTAATTTCTAAAACAAAACAAAAGCACTAGGTAGGATTTTGTTGTGTAGTGATTGGTGTTTAGGTTAATTTGTGAGGAACGTCCATTGTTTTCTTTAGTACTAGCGATGTCATCCTGGGCTTTGCACATTCTGAGCAAGCACTCTACTATTGGGCCACAGCCCAACCCACATGATTTCCATCTTAAAACATTTAGTCTTTTATGATTCAAAAACATGGAATGTTTCCATAAGTCTCTTAATCTTCTTTGAAGATTATTTTTTTCAGTGTACACATTTTATCTGTTTACTTTAATTTCTAAAATTTCAAAGTTGGGGTTGTTGATATAAATTAATTTTTTAAAATTTCACATTGGATTGCTCATTATACTGCATATAAGTACAACTGACATGTCTCATGCCCTGAATCTCCAGTTAATCTACTCTGTTAGTTCCAATTTACTTCCTTATGTGTGGTGTGTGTGTTGTGTGCATGAGTGTGTGCAGGCTCACATGCACACATGTTCCTGAGTTTTTGACATATAAAATCAGGCTCATCCAGCTTTCCATTCATCTTTTCCACTTGCATGTCTTTTATTTTCCTTGTAAGAGTCTCCAATATGAATTTTACCCATAGTAGCAAAATTTTTACCCTTTTCTTATTTCTTATTTTAGAAAAAACAGGGTTTTTTAAATCTCTGAATTTGGTTCTAACTGTAGGTTTCCTCTATGGGTAATAGTTCAAATTATTTCTCTGTGCCCGATTTCTTAAGTATTTAAGACACGCAAAAGCTATTTGATTTTATTTATGTTTTCTGAACCTACTAAATATCTTTTACTCGTCTTTTATTCTCTCAATATTGGATGTCATAGAAATTGACTTTCAGATATTAACCTGCCTTGTATTTCTGAGAGAAATCTCCTATACTGCAATACTGACTTCAGTTTTACGAGACAATGTTTTGTTGAGAAATTTCTACATTTATGTTCATAAAAGTTACTAGTTTTAGGCTATCCTTTTGTAGATTGCTTAGAATTGGGATAATATCATTACAGAAGGAGTTAGGAAGCATTCCTGTATATCTTGGTAGAATTGATCATTTTAATCTAATTTATAAATTTAATTATTATATAAATAAAATTACAAATTTAATTATTAATTAACAAATTCAATTTTAAATATTAGATGGAATTCATCAATGAAGTTATCTGTGGCTGCCCTCTCATCTGTGGAAAGAATTGTTTTTAATTATTAATTGGATCTCTACTTGTGGAAAATCTACTCAGAGCTTCTGTTTCTTGAAAAAGAATTTTTCCCTTTCTTCTAAGCCATCAAATCTTTTGGAAATTACCTTTCAATAAGCTAAGGGCTCCTCTCTTACTCCAAATCTTACGGAACCTTTTCCTTGGTCACTCTTGTCAAATGTCCTCCAGGTTTGTTACCATTTTCAAATATATAACTCTTGGTCTCCTACTACAGGAATTTCCACCACAGTCTATATTATTTTGTTTCTTCTTCTGTCTCATTTTTCCCAGTTTCTTAAATGGAAATATAACTTATTAATCTCAACTTTTAAAACTACAGCCTGTTATAAAGTGTCTTCTGAGCTTTGCCTTAGTGTATCACAAGGACTTCAGTGTTTTGTGTCTATATATTTTTCTCAAAGCATTCCAAATGTTTCCTGTGACTTTTATCCAGATTTAGCAGCCTAAATCAATGTTTGCATTGATTTTCATTTTTTTTCTATATGGGGAAAAAGACTACTATGTGTAACATCAGTATTTTCAAATGTACTGAGACCCATTTCATGACCTAAGAGATAGGTTGCCCTGAAAAAAAAAAAAAAAACTCCTGTAAAAAAGTCCCGTGTTCCATTGTGGCTGGTTAGGTGATGTCATATGAATATCCATTTTGCCTTGTCAGTTTATGATGTTGTAAAAAGTGTTTTTCCCTTGATGATTTTTTCTGATGTTGTTTGTTAGTGTAAACAAATTGATACAGAAATCTCAACAATATAAAATTTATACAAGTCCATGATTTAAAACTTTTTACCTTTCTACTCAAGAGCTTCCTATGGTAAAATCTTACTGGCTTTTCTTTTGTTTTCATTTGCTTTTAAATTAAATTCCAAACAAACTCCATCTCCAAAGTTAGGGGGACAATTTTACTTTTATCATTTATTCAATGCCTTCTCCTTAATTTCTATTCCCAAATAAAGTGAATTTTTTTTTCTGATTGAACTGATTTAAGGTTTCTGGCTTTATTTCTAAAGGTCTTTTATTTGAGTTTTACTCTAAGTCATAGCCTCAGAGTTACTCAATTTGTGAGTCTGTACATAACACAGTTATAGACTCTTACAGCCTATGTGATGTGAACACACGCAATGCTTCTCAGACTTCTGGAGACTGCGGTTACAGAGCTGGCATCCAGCGAGATTCCATGTTTTACATGGTGCTTTCTCATTGCTTCTTAGGGCATAATGGAGTGAAAGGAAGTGATTCTCCTATGTTGCTTCTTTTCTGAAAATTCTCTCACTTTCAAGGCTTTTATATTCATGAACTCATATCCTAATTACTCTACCAAGGTCTCATTTCCAAATATCCTCACATCAAGGACTAGGGTTTCCATACAAGAATTCTTGGCAAAAGCACAAACCGGAAATTGCAAGTCAAGTCCAGGCTTGAGGTTGAAGACTACTTCCTGACTTCACTCTAAACTTTATTTCTGCTTCACCTATACCTGAATATTTCTTTACAGTCAGTATGTCAGTTGCACCTATTCTGAGTCCATCGCAGAATCAAAAGCAGACAAGGAACAGAGCAGCAGAGAGGGGAGAATTATTTGTTTTGTGTAGGAGATGGAAGGTCATTGAAAACCATTGGTCTCCAAATGGATGAATCCACCAGCACTTTCAATTCATCCTGAAGTGTTCCATTTCCAAACCCTCCTCCAGGTTCTGAAACACAGCCATCAAGATCAACCTCTTCTGGGATGTTGGAAATCACCATGGGCCTTTTTGGGTGATCTGACCATCTCCTTCAGGGCCACTGCACTATTATTTTCAGCAGAGCTTGAGTCCTGTACTGTCCCCTTTCTCTTACCAATGATAATGGGCAATGCCACCATTTGCTCTTTTCTCAATGAGTGCTTCTCCTTTTGGTCTTAGATTTTTTTTGAAAGGTTGCGATTATTAAGGTGATTCTTTGAGTTGTTGAAGTTCATGTTAAAAGAATGGTGTTAACCTCCAGGAATCCATATTAAAGCCAAGCTCAGGAGGCCTTGAGACATTGTTTCTCATGTCATGGTCTGTGGAACCACAGTATCCTATAGCCCTAGAATAAAAGGTTAAACTTTGAATTCAGGCACAATAGCTCTGTGTTCCAATAAAGGGATGTTCATGATAGCAATTCACATTGTTCTAGTGCATAGAGTTTTTGAAGTGCAATGTGGATCCTGGCAAGCAGAAATTTCATGTATGGAAGAATTCTTGACTTCATCATTATTAGATTCTAGCAAATTTTGTTCCAACACATTAAAATTTTTGTAGAGCATAATTCTTTTAGATTTATTGAGATTAATAAAATTAATTAATACTTTTACTCACCTAGTTATTTTGCATTAAATACTCATTATTGGTCAAAGACAAGGTTCCTAATCATCTGGCAGTGAGCTAATCAGAATCAGTCACATGCTTAAACAGAAAGTCTCCACGCAAGCAGGCAGAGAGGCGTAAGTGAGCCCACTACTGAGTAAGGGTAGACTGTGACTCAGGCATGTCCACTTCCTGAGCCTTGACGCCTGGGGAGCATGCAAGTTTTGCCCATGTGATAAGAAGCAGGCAAGCTGTGTGTGAATATAGCAATCTCCTAGCTGAAGCTTACATATCAGACTTGATGCCTGACTGACTTTCACCAGGTTTTAGGAAGTACTGAAAATCACCTCAAAGGAAAGAAAAGAGGTTTGGTTTTCTGTGGCAAAGTCCCATGGAGTTCTGATCTGGGCCCTAGTCATTTCATAGCAGAGGCACAAAATTTATTAAAAAGAAATTTAAGCGGAAGTCCCACACCCGCGGATCCCGGCCCGCAGCAGCTCTCTGCTCCCAAAACCCGTGGGAGAGAGACCTCACCGCCTGGTCAGGTGGGCACTCCTGAGACTGCAGAGCGGAAGAGACCACCAACACTGCCCACCCCTGCCCACATCCCTGGCCCAAGAGGAAACTGTATAAGGCCTCTGGGCTCCTGTGGGAGCGGGCCCAGGAGAGGCAGGAGCCCTGCCTGAGACACCGCCGGCACCTGAAGGAAACAGACCGGATAAACAGTTCTCTGCACCCAAATCCCGTGGGAGGGAGAGCTAAACCTTCAGAGAGGCAGACACGCCTGCGAAACCAGAAGAGACTGCTCTCTGCACACATTACTGATTTCAGAGGAAAACACCGGAGACCATCTGGAACCCTGGTGCACGGAGGCTCCCGGAAGAGGCGGCACAGATCTTCCCGGTTGCTGCCACTGCAGAGAGCCCGTGGGCAGCACCCCGCGAGCGAACTTGAGCCTCGGGACCACAGGTAATACCAACTTTTCTGCTGCGAGTGACCTGCCTGGTGAACTCAAGACACAGGCCCACAGGAACAGCTGAAGACCTGTAGAGGGGCAAAACTACACACAAGAAAGCAGAACACTCTGTCCCCATAACTGGCTGAAAGAAAACAGGAAAACAGGTCTACAGCACTCCTGACACACAGGCTTATAGGACAGTCTAGCCACTGTCAGAAATAGCAGAACAAAGTAACACTAGAGATAATCTGATGGCGAGAGGCAAGCGCAGGAACACAAGCAACAGAAACCAAGACTACATGGCATCATCGGAGCCCAATTCTCCCACCAAAACAAGCATGGAATATCCAAACACACCAGAAAAGCAAGATCTAGATTCAAAATCATATTTGATCATGATGCTGGAGGACTTCAAGAAAGACATGAAGAACTCCCTTAGAGAACAAGTAGAAGCCTACAGAGAGGAATCGCAAAAGTCCCTGAAAGAATTCCAGGAAAACACAATCAAACTGTTGAAGGAATTAAAAATGGAAATAGAAGCAATCAAGAAAGAACACATGGAAATAACCCTGGATATAGAAAACCAAAAGAAGAGACAAGGAGCTGTAGATACAAGCTTCACCAACAGAATACAAGAGATGGAAGAGAGAATCTCAGGAGCAGAAGATTCCATAGAAATCATTGACTCAACTGTCAAAGATAATGTAAAAGCAGAAAAAAGCTACTGGTCCAAAACATACAGGAAATCCAGGACTCAATGAGAAGATCAAACCTAAGGATAATAGGTATAGAAGAGTGAAGACTCCCAGCTCAAAGGACCAGTAAATATCTTCAACAAAATCATAGAAGAAAACTTCCTAACCTAAAAAAAGAGATACCCATAGGCATAAAGAAGCCTACAGAACTCCAAATAGATTTGACCAGAAAAGAAACACCTCCCGTCACATAATAGTCAAAACACTAAACACTCAAAATAAAGAAAGAATATTAAAAGCAGTAAGGGAAAAAGGTCAAGTAACATATAAAGGCAGACCTATCAGAATCACACCAGACTTCTCGCCAGAAACTATGAAGGCCAGAAGATCCTGGACTGATGTCATACAGACCCTAAGAGAACACAAATGCCAGCCCAGGCTACTGTATCCTGCAAAACTCTCAATTAACATAGATGGAGAAACCAAGATATTCCATGACAAAACCAAATTTACAAATATCTTTCTACAAATCCAGCACTACAAAGGATAATAAATGGTAAAGCCCAACATAAGGAGGCAAGCTATACCCTAGAAGAGGCAAGAAACTAATCGTCTTGGCAACAAAACAAAGAGAAGAAAAGCACACAAACACAACCTCACATCCAAATATGAATATAACAGGAAGCAATAATCACTATTCCTTAATATCTCTCAACATCAATGGCCTCAACTCCCCAATAAAAAGACATAGATTAACAAACTGGATCCGCAACTAGGACCCTGCATTCTGCTGCCTACAGGAAACACACCTCAGAGACAAAGACAGACACTACCTCAGAGTGAAAGGCTGGGAAACAACTTTCCAAGCAAATGGTCAGAAGAAGCAAGCTGGAGTAGCCATTCTAATATCAAATAAAATCAATTTTCAACTAAAAAGTCATCAAAAAAGATAAGGAAGGACACTTTATATTCATCAAAGGAAAAATCCACCAAGATGAACTCTCAATCCTAAATATCTATGCCCCAAATACAAGGGCACCTACATACGTAAAAGAAACCTTACTAAAGCTCAAAACACACATTGCACCTCACACAATAATAGTAGGAGATTTCAACACCCCACTCTCATCAATGGACAGATCATGGAAACAGAAATTGAACAGAGACGTAGACAGACTAAGAGAAGTCATGAGCCAAATGGACTTAACGGATATTTATAGAACGTTCTACCCTAAAGCAAAAGGATATACCTTCTTCTCAGCTCCTCATGGTACTTTCTCCAAAATTGACCATATAATTGGTCAAAAAACGGGCCTCAACAGGTACAGAAAGATAGAAATAATCCCATGCGTGCTATCGGACCACCACGGCCTAAAGCTGGTCTTCAATAACAATAAGGGAAGAATGCCCACATATACATGGAAATTGAACAATGCTCTACTCAATGATAACCTGGTCAAGGAAGAAATAAAGAAAGAAATTAAAAACTTTTTAGAATTTAATGAAAATGAAGGTACAACATACCCAAACTTATGGGACACAATGAAAGCTGTGCTAAGAGGAAAACTCATAGCGCTGAGTGCCTGCAGAAAGAAACAGGAAAGAGCATATGTCAGCAGCTTGACAGCACACCTAAAAGCTCTAGAACAAAAAGAAGCAAATACACCCAGGAGGAGTAGAAGGCAGGAAATAATCAAACTCAGAGCTGAAATCAACCAAGTAGAAACAAAAAGGACCATAGAAAGAATCAACAGAACCAAAAGTTGGTTCTTTGAGAAAATCAACAAGATAGATAAACCCCTAGCCAGACTAACGAGAGGACACAGAGAGTGTGTCCAAATTAACAAAATCAGAAATGAAAAGGGAGACATAACTACAGATTCAGAGGAAATTCAAAAAATCATCAGATCTTACTATAAAAGCCTATATTCAACAAAACTTGAAAATCTGCAGGAAATGGATAACTTCCTAGACAGATACCAGGTACCGAAGTTAAATCAGGAACAGATAAACCAGTTAAACAACCCCATAACTCCTAAGGAAATAGAAGCAGTTATTAAAGGTCTCCCAACCAAAAAGAGCCCAGGTCCAGACGGGTTTAGTGCAGAATTCTATCAGACTTTCATAGAAGACCTCATACCAATATTATCCAAACTATTCCACAAAATTGAAACAGATGGAGCACTACCGAATTCCTTCTATGAAGCCACAATTACTCTTATACCTAAACCACACAAAGACCCAACAAAGAAAGAGAACTTCAGACCAATTTCCCTTATGAACATCGACGCAAAAAATACTCAACAAAATTCTGGCAAACCCGAATCCAAGAGCACATCAAAACAATCATCCACCATGATCAAGTAGGCTTCATCCCAGGCATGCAGGGATGGTTTAATATCTGGAAAACCATCAACGTGATCCATTATATAAACAAACTGAAAGAACAAAACCACATGATCATTTCATTAGATGCTGAGAAAGCATTTGACAAAATTCAACACCCCTTCATGATAAAAAGTCCTGGAAAGAATAGGAATTCAAGGCCCATACCTAAACATAGTAAAAGCCATATACAGCAAACCAGTGGCTAACATTAAACTAAATGGAGAGAAACTTGAAGCAATCCCACTAAAATCAGGGACTAGACAAGGCTGCCCACTCTCTCCCTACTTATTCAATATAGTCCTTGAAGTTCTAGCCAGAGCAATCAGACAACAAAAGGAGGTCAAGGGATACAGATCGAAAAGAAGAAGTCAAAATATCACTATTTGCAGATGATATGATAGTATATTTAAGTGATCCCAAAAGTTCCACCAGAGAACTACTAAAGCTGATAAACAACTTCAGCAAAGTGGCTGGGTATAAAATTAACTCAAATAAATCAGTAGCCTTCCTCTACAAAAAGAGAAACAAGCCGAGAAAGAAATTAGGGAAACGACACCCTTCATAATAGACCCAAATAATATAAAGTACCTCGGTGTGACTTTAACCAAGCAAGTAAAAGATCTGTACAATAAGAACTTCAAGACACTGAAGAAAGAAATTGAAGAAGACCTCAGAAGGTGGAAAGATCTCCCATGCTCATGGATTGGCAGGATTAATATAGTAAAAATGGCCATTTTACCAAAAAGCGATCTACAGATTCAATGCAATCCCCATCAAAATACCAATCCAATTCTTCAAAGAGTTAGACAGAACAATTTGCAAATTCATCTGGAATAACAAAAGACCCAGGATAGCTAAAACTATCCTCATCAATAAAAGGACTTCAGGGGGAATCACTATCCCTGAACTCAAGCAGTATTACAGAGCAATAGTGATAAAAACTGCATGGTATTGGTACAGAGACAGACAGATAGACCAATGGAACAGAATTGAAGACCCAGAAATGAACCCACACACCTATGGTCACTTGATTTTTGACAAAGGAGCCAAATCCATTCAATGGAAAAAAGATAGCATTTTCAGCAAATGGTGCTGGTTCAACTGGAGGTCAACATGTAGAAGAATGCAGATCGATCCATGCTTATCACCCTGTACAAAGCTTAAGTCCAAGTGGATCAAGGACCTCCACATCAAACCAGACACACTCAAACTAATAGAAGAAAAAATAGGGAAGCATCTGGAACACATGGGCACTGGAAAAAATTTCCTGAACAAAACACCAATGGCTTATGCTCTAAGATCAAGAATCGACAAATGGGATCTCATAAAACTCCAAAGCTTCTGTAAGGCAAAGGACACTGTGGTTAGGACAAAACGGCATCCAACAGATTGGGAAAAAGATCTTTACCAATCCTACAACAGATAGAGGCCTTATATCCAAAATATACAAAGAACTCAAAAAAGTTAGACCGGGGAGACAAATAACCCTATTAAAAAATGGGGTTCAGAGCTAAACAAAGAATTCACAGCTGAGGAATGCCGAATGGCTGGGAAACACCTAAAGAAATGTTCAACATCTTTAGTCATCAGGGAATGCAAATCAAAACAACCCTGAGATTTCACCTCACACCAGTGAGAATGGCTAAGATCAAAAACTCAGGTGACAGCAAATGCTGGCGAGGATGTGGAGAAAGAGGAACACTCCTCCATTGTTGGTGGGATTGCAGACTGGTACAACCATTCTGGAAATCAGTCTGAGGTTCCTCAGAAAATTGGACATTGAACTGCCTGAGGATCCAGCTATACCTCTCTTGGGCATATACCCAAAAGATGCCCCAACATATAAAAAGACACGTGCTCCACTATGTTCATTGCAGCCTTATTTATAATAGCCAGAAGCTGGAAAGAACCCAGATGCCCTTCAACAGAGGAATGGATACAGAAAATGTGGTACATCTACACAATGGAATATTACTCAGCTATCAAAAACAATGACTTTATGAAATTCGTAGGCAAATGGTTGGAACTGGAAAATATCATCCTGAGTGAGGTAACCCAATCACAGAAAGACATACATGGTATGCACTCATTGATAAGTGGCTATTAGCCCAAATGCCTGAATTACCCTAGATGCCTAGAACAAATGAAACTCAAGACGGATGATCAAAATGTGAATGCTTCACTCCTTCTTTAAAAGGGGAACAAGAATACCCTTGGCAGGGAAGAGAGAGGCAAAGATTAAAACAGAGACTGAAGGGACACCCATTCAGAGCCTGCCCCACATGTGGCCCATATATATATATACAGCCACCCAATTAGATAAGATGGATGAAGCAAAGAAGTGCAGAAGTGTAGATCGCTCCTGAGAGACACAGCCAGAATACAACAAATACAGAGGCTAATGTCAGCAGCAAACCACTGAACTGAGAATAGGATCCCCTGCTTGAAGGAATCAGAGAAAGAACTGGAAGAGCTTGAAGGGGCTCGAGACCCCATATGTACAACAATGCCAAGCAACCAGAGCTTCCAGGGACTAAGCCACTACCTAAAGACTATACATGGACTGACCCTGGACTCTGACCTCATAGGTAGCAATGAATATCCTAGTAAGAGCACCAGTGGAAGAGGAAGCCCTGGGTCCTGCTAAGACTGAACCCCCAGTGAACTAGACAGTTGGGGGGAGGGCGGCAATAGGGGGAGGGTGGGGAGGGGAACACCCATAAGGAAGGGGGGGGGGGGATGTTTGCCCGGAAACCGGGAAAGGGAATAACACTCGAAATGTATATAAGAAATATTCAAGTTAATAATAAAAAAAAAAAAGAAAAGAAAAAAAAAAGAAATTTAAATCTTCTGCCTGCAACGATGTTCTTCCCGGAGCTTCCTAGCAGCACACATGTCTGCAATGCTACAAGCAAGCTTTCTGTGTGGACAAGCTGCTGGAAGAGTTATGGCCTAGTTCCTGGGTGGTTCTGCAACAATATATCAGTCACTGACCTCTAGACCCCCAGAGAGGCCTCCCAGCAAGTTGGATTCCAAGCCCTTCTCATAATGAGGTTGACCCAAGCATTGTCTTTGAAGGTCTTCGCTCATGAAATCCATAGTGTTCAGCCCCAACGATATCTTAAGGGCTTAGGAAACAAAAATAGCAAAATGCATACAGAGTTTCTGTTGTGCCAATTCCCCGGAGATGCACAAGCAAGTCAATCTCAATTAAATCTATGGAAAAGGCAGATGTGTGTCCTCCAGTGATCTGAGAGCCGCCACAGACAGGTGCCTTGTCTTACCCTACTTAGCATACCACTCTCTCCCTAGCTCCTACCCATTCCGATGCTTTATTTACTATTCAACACACAGTGGCACCCAAACTATAAATGTGTTCATTACAGTGACTTAGAACTCAGTTGAAGACCTGGTCTTAAATAAGATGGGTTAGTACAGGATATGCCAACTCATTATTTTTGGTATGTGTACCAAAAATGGAAATTATGCCATATTATGTTGCAAGCAAGCAAGATAATTCACTTCTCACTGCATTAGAAAGAGTAATAAATTGTGGGTGTACAGATTAGATATTGGGATTGCTTTTAAAATTATAGCATATGGGAGTATTGTCTGCTTTTAAATAGTAAAACTTTTCACCCCTCACAATAGATATTTATGAACTCTTTGCTGTGAGCTGATTACTATGCTAGATATTAAAACAGTCGAAGCTTCAAAGACAAACAAGGCATGGGCTGCTTCCAAGAACCTCACAGGGAGGAAGCTATTACAGTGAGATTCAGTGAATCTTGATAGAGCCATGCACACTACTATGAGAGCAATTCAGGCAGAAAACCAAGCCCTTCTGGGGTGAGTAAAGCTTTCCCAGAGAAGCCCCTGAAGAGAAAGACAGTTGTCTGCAGCTGTGCGGTGCTTTGTCCAGTAAAGGACAAAGAGAAAGACATCAGAAGATACAGAAGGAGGCCCAGCAATGCAGAAATGAGGCTACAGCAATGCGGGAGAAGCAGAAGCAGAAGAATCAGGAACTCAAGGCTAGTCCCAGCTACAAAACGAGTTCTAAAAACAATGAAAAACTGAAGAAACGAAGGAAGGTGGCAGAAAGAATTGGATAGAAAGAGAGGGGGAATGATGTAGAGTTGCTGACATTGTTAGAAATAAGCAGCTAGGTAAATCTGGGGCCATGGATTTAGAGGAGGACTTGCCATCAAGAGAAAGAGCTACAAGTTGATTAAGTCCCATTTTGAAGAGGGTGGCATATTGACTAAGGCCACTTCATCCACCCAGTGCCAGCAGACCTACAGTAAATAAGTGGAAATAGATCTGCAATGTAGACTTCTTGTCCACCCTGAGAATTCAGTCAGTAAAAGTCAATAATTATTTTGTTAAAATACATTTATTAATTAGCTTGTGTGCATATATGTGTACCTGAGTGTACATGTATTCACTGTGTGTCCAGTATACACAGGTACAGGCAGAGGGCCTTGATGCCCTACAGCTAGCATTACAAATGGGTGCTAGCATCTAAACCTGTCCCTTGGAAGAGTAGCAAGTGCTTTCAGCCATTGAATCAACTCTCCAGGACTCCTTAATTTCTTATAGTGATAAAGTGAGAGATAGCAAGCTGAACAAAGTCAAAAGATGAGATAAGATTTCAATAATTCCTTACCCAGTGTAAAAGCAACCCCCAACCAGATGACTGACCATCCCGTGATTTTAGAGAACATACACCTACAACGAGTGCTTCCGCCATGTTGATTTTTCTGAGTGGAATACCTGTTCAAGGTCTTAGTGGAAGACCTGCTCAAGATGTCTTGTAAGGTAGGAAACTGTCTTTACCCCATATGCCTCTTCACTTCAACACCCCTCTGTCTTTTGTCTATATACAAAATTCCTGCTTCTGCAAGAATATTTGTTATATTAGATTAAAGTCAATGTTCTTAACTTTGATTTGGTAATGTACAGAGACCCATTCTCCAATGCGACCTTAAGAATAGTGCGAGGCCATTGCTTGAGACAGAATGCAATGTAGAATGAGGTAGATGGAGACTGAACTGGTTCCAGTCTGTGTTCTCTCTCCACAGTGCATTTCCTTGGCTATTGTAGTATCACGGTCCGTAGGCTGCCTGCTCCCCTGAGTTTTCTGTGTGTACCTGCAGCACCTTTGTGTGTCCTCTTGCTTCATAGCTAAGGTGTTATGACAGTGCTGCAGGGAGTTAGGCTGTAGAGAAACTCTAGGGTGCCTAGCTCATATACAGGCTTTCAGATCCTATAGCACCAACTGCACTCTGTGTGCCCTTCCCTAAGACTAGCTGTCATTGCTTTAAAAAAATGACACCTGAGGCCACAGCCAGCCTCTAAAAGCTCCTTCTAATCACATCAGCTGGAAATCCCAATGAAACTTAGACCACTGTCCAGACGGCAAAGATGCTGCTGTCTAAGTTAGCTGAACACAGTCCTCTGGCATGCCCTTGGCTCCTGATTGCCCAAAGTTGTCACTGTCCGTGCCCATGTGGTGCTGTACTGGGGTCTCTAAGCCAAATTGATTGTCAGCGATCTGGAGAGCAAACACGCTCTGTCCTTCAAAAATTCTAAAGAAAAATACTATTAGTCAGTTCCCAAGACACACTTAACGAACCCCAGGCTGAGATTCCCCTCTCTTGTCACTTTGAAACATTAGGTCCAATTGAAGGCAGAGATGAAGTGTGACCCAGACAGGAGAATCACATTGGGCCAGGGGACTTCCTGGCTTTAATTAAAGTATTGAAATTGATGAGTATTGTAAGTGACTTGCCAAATTGCCTGACAAAATGATTTCCACAGATAACTCCTTGTTTTCAGAAAAATGCAAGGAAGTAGCCAAAGCTTTGAAGTGAACCAAACAAATGACATCTAATGGAGGATTAGCTGGAAGATGCCTGAGGTTTGGACCGAGACCAAGCACTCCTCTGGAAAAGTCCTTTTATTATACTCCCTGGAGAAGCCCGAGTCTGACTACAGATTTATCTCTGGTTGTTTTTCTCCCGATTTTAGTACAGCATCGGAATTATACTGGCCTGAGTTATTATTATGGGGAGTTCATTTTAAAGAAAGACAATTGAGATAATAGTTTTTAAGGTTGGGATTTAATTTAGTAGCTGGCCTTAATTTTTATTTAATCAAAGAGTTTGGGGAAAAAACAACGAGAATTATTGGGGTAGAGACATTCAAACATGAATTTAATGCATCATTTTTTTTGCTAAGTAGAAAGACTATTTTAGATGATGAAATCAATGATTTTTAAGTAGGAGCAATAATCCCACCTATTTGTTCTGTTAAAGAGAGGGAGACAGAGAGAGAGAGAGAGAGAGAGAGAGAGAGAGAGAGAGAGAGAGAGAGAGAGAGAGAGAGAGAGTGATGTTCTCTTTTCTAAGTTCATTGCCATACTTCAGGTTGGTGCTCCAGTGCCTTGAAAGCAGTCCTTCTTCCCGGACTCTGAGTGTCTGCAGAGTGAGCTGACAGGTGTGCTACTGCTCGCACCCGAGGGGCCGATGATATCCCTAAAGCTGTCACCAGAGTCAGAGCTATTTGAACTCACCCCATGGCATGCCGAGGAAAGGAATCCCAGTGACTTTTAAAATGAAGTAAATTTAACATTGTTGCGACAGACACTGACTTTTCCTACTCTGAAGTTTAACCTGTTAATCTGGAAAATCACCTCTCATTTACTGTGGATGATCTTTCTGAAGGACTTTGGAGAAATGTTTGCATTGTTTTAATCCCTTCTGTGACATGTGTGTTGTTCAGATTAGCTTTAATGAGATTAAAGATGATGACCCTTTTATAGAGCATTTAGGAAGAATGGTGGAGTCATTTAGTGGCTCTCCATGAGCAGGTATGGTTCTTGACTTGGTTCTAGAAGGTTCTTTTAAGAGGAATAATAGTACCCCACCTAGGGAGGAATTGTTTCTGGGTGTGCTGGAGAGAGAGGGAGAAGGATGATGCCTACTCTGAGAGTCTCTCAGCTCGCAAACAGTTCACAGGCTGGGAGTCTTTTTCCTTGAGATCTAAATTTTATTATGTTATCTGACTTCCGAATCCCCTGGTACTTATAGTTGGGCAGAAAAAAAGAGAAGGATTAGACACATAACTGCTTCCTTAGAGAATGATGACTTAGCAGTAAATAGCACAGGGTGTGTGAGGTGAATAAATGTGACGGTGTGAGCAATGAAGACAAATTCTGGCTATGGCTCCAGACTCATTTCCATAGGAGCGGTCTACTCTTTCTACTACTTCTTTCTTAAACAATGACATGAGAGAGCTGGACAGCGTCTCATGACTTGCCCATTTCCTCTAAGAGTGGATGATTATATGGTAGAGACAATGCCATGCACGCCATTGGTAAGTGGGCTGACAGCATCACAAGGATGAGTGCGTTGACATTAATCTTGAAAGATTGCAGGAGCTCACAGTATGAACGGCTCCAAAAGGCAGCAAGGCAGTGTGAAGGCCTTGGGTAAAGAGTGTCAGGCTTCTGAGGTGTCAATACAAGCTTGATAACCTTTGAGTAATTTGATGATGTTCAGGATCCTTCCTGCCACTGTGCAACTAGGTAAACAGGACAATGCTGGCTTCCCCATTTTGTTATTCTATGGGATAAATCTAAGTCAGAACAAAAGGTCTACCTGTGGTGCGTTGTTTACAACTGTACACTGCATATGTTCACAAGTTGCATGCTGTCCTGGTTTGCAGATATTTCCTTAAAATTCACTGTTTAACTAACTCTTAGAATGTAAATTCCATCTTACATTCACCAGGGGAGCTTGCTATTTCAAATCTTGATTCTTCTCATAGGGGATTTTATGGTGGTAATTATCTTCCTATAATTTATCTCGTTTATTAAGTTCCACTTCTGTTCTTCGGTGTTTATTAAAGCGGATCAGGCCCTACATCTTGTTCACTCATATTTGCCCTCTGCTGTGAGCTTTGTGATGTGTGATCACTGGTGTCAAGAGCAGGATCTCTCCCTTGGCTCTTGTGCATGAAACTGGAGGAAGCTTTTTCTTGCAGCGATTATTCTCATAGGTTGAATAGTCTTTAAGTTGCAATTGACAGAGTGTTAGTCGGATGCTATATTTAGGAGCTATTGTGTACCTGCATCTATTATCTGTGTTTTTCTTTCCCACAAGGCAGTGTTTCCATGGAAAAAGCACATTTGTTGCTTAGGAGATTGTCTACTCTTCCACTCTTGCTTTTTCCCCCATTTAATCCCACACAGGTTTGTAATGTCACTCCCAGTTGCTGTGGAGACTGTTATGATGTCATATGTGTGGAGCTATTAAACTGGTGACTTAGCAGTCACAGATTTTGAAGTGAGGGGTGTATAAAAGTCTCCTGCAGACACATACAAATGCACAGATTTGCATACACACACACACACACACACACACACACACACACACACACACTACAGGATTCTTGGAAGTGATCCTATCACAGAACTCATGAAAAGTATATCGGACTTTTTTTTCCTAATATAGGCAAACTTATGCTCTGCTCTCTGACAGCTTGGCTCCCCAGTCACTCAGGATTAAGATGCTGACGAGATAAAGAAAAATGTACAACTTTTCTTACTTAAGATACCACTAAATCCGTAGTGCTCTGGAACAAGGCTAACTAACTGGTAGCTTAGATCCAGCCCTCTCCTTACCCGCTTAGCATCCTTTATTAACCAATGTGACTGGAAATGAAACAGGACAAAGCAGCAGTGGACAAGTTTAATGACTTGTGATTATGCTAGAAGTTTCTGCAAGGGGGGAAAGGACAGGAAAGATTGTATTATTTCTTTGTGCTGAGTGGTGACTCACTCAGAGACCCAGAATCTTGGGCCTCTTTTCTATCTCCCCTGAACTTAACCTCTATTCCCTCTCTTCAACGCCAACAGAATAATGAGACTAAATCTCTTCCAACCCTCTTCTCACCCCTGCATGATTCCTGACCCATTTAAGTCATTCCACTTTATGTCATCTTCAAAATCTAACCTATTTTCCCCAATGAAGCAACCCAGTAGAATCACTAGGAAAGCGTATAGAATGTAGATGTTAAGTTTCATGAGTTCAGAGGAACTTGAATGTGGCTCAGACCTCAGTCAGGTCCCTGGGTGATCCTGGTGCCCTGATACAGTGGAGCGCCGACCTGTCCTCCTTGCTTCTGACTCTCTCTGCCCCATACATTCAACAGTACTTCCAAATCTAGCTTCTATCCTTACATCATTGAGCAAGCTTTCACTTGGAGCCACCATAGCACTCCCTCGCTGCTAAAGACAAAGACGTCAGCCACTTGAAACATGCATGTGTCTGGCCATGCCCTCTTAAGATTTCCTCCCACTTGGGCCATGGCACACGTACATTCCCAATCACTCTCTTTGTGCATTCTTGGAACCCTCATGGAGTCCGTTTTCTCACCCTACACTGTAAAGGTTAATCTTCCTCAGGGTGCCACACATAGCCAGCACTGTTGATAGTGCTCATGGACACCGGAAGTTTTGACCATCTTTCTGAGCTCCAGACCAATAAATTTAACCGTGTCCTGAGTATGCGTGCCCTATATTCTTTGTAGTCTCAATATTGCTTTCTCTCTAAACCTAACAGAGAATGCTTTTCCACCAGGCTCAAACTTGGAGCTGTCGTGGTCTAAGTTTTCTGTGTCATTAAAGAATTACCAAAGTCTTCTGGTGATTTCTGAAATACTTCTTGAATGTGTCTCTTCTTAGCGTCCTACCTCCAGGCCCGCATTATCCCTCAAGAAAATTTGCTCCCATGGACCCAGCAATGATTTATTCCCTTGACACCCCCTATTATATGGATGACTTCATGAGGTTATAGAACATGGACCTTTTTACTCTGTGTTCCCAGCACCTCGCTGAAGGCCTGGCAGGTTATCAATAGAGCTAGATAAATGGAAGCATGAGCTAGCTGTTCGGCACACAGCTTCCTTGGAAAGCGTCACTTAGAGATCAAATGTAAAAAGCAAGGAGCTTTTGGGCCAGAGTGTTTAAGACCTGAATTGCCAAGAAACCAGATTGGTAATGGCATTGCGTGTAGAATTTTACAATTTATTTCCCTCCTTTATTCTTGAACGTGAAACTAGGTCAACTGAATATGTTTCTTCAACATGAGAGAAGGCTGGCCACTTCACTTCAAAGTGACCTTCTCCCACTTCATTGGCACAAACCCTAACTTGACAGATATTTGTTCAGGCTTATACAGTGTCCCCTGGGATCTTAAGAGCAGTAGTGCATGATGTATCTATCATTGCCAGGATGACTTGAATCTTCTGTTACCAGGTCACAAAGGCAGCCTGCTCACAGAGTCTTTGATTACTGTTATATCAGAAAGCAGGGACACTAATGACAATTTAAAAATCATTGAGAAAATAAACCTTGCTTCCCTTTCCTCATTGGTAAGCAGTGATATACTTTTTGTCCAGTCAAGCTGGTGACCTGAGAGAATGGAGATCATCTGTCTCTCTGTCTCTCTCTGTCTCTCTGTCTTTCTCTGTCTCTCCCTCTCCCCCTCTTTCTTTCCTCCAAGTTTGTACCTTCTGCTACAAAGCCTACCAGGATGTCTGTTTCGGTTTTGTTTGTTTCATGTTTCTTTCTTGTTGTTTGCTCCCCACTGAATAGTTGCCTTATTATAAAAACCATTTATAGTTTCTTGGGGGGAACTATGTCACCTAAATCAGTCACTCTCAGTGTAGCTGTGAGTGACTGGTGACAATTGAAAGCCTGTGTTTACAGGTGCTGTTTGGGGGATTGTATTCATGGTCATTTTATTTGGTTTAAACCTGTTTTTGAAGGAGGACACAGAAGACCTGTAAGACTGTAGCGTCTAGTTATCAGTGTGATCTTCCATGGAGTAAACACAACCATTCCAGCAAGGCCTGGACCTCCATCCTCCATGCTAATGAGGGCTAACCATGCTATGGATAACTTAATGCTTGTGGATACTATAAAAATCTGAAAGCCCACAGTGCTATATCCTTTGCTGCTGTCAAATTGGCAGTCATTTGAGTTTCAAGTCTCCTTCCTTCCCAGCTCACTTTCATAAAAGGTGCTAATGAGAAGCAAGTGGCTGAGAGTCAGGCGTGTTGAAGTAAAAAAGATCTGAGGACAGGAGCCCAGGCCACAACTGCATAATCAGTATCCAAACCCAGCTATCAACAGTCCTGCTGCATGTCACCATGTCTGTTTTGGCAACCCTGGCAGGTCCCCCTGTTCTGCAGAAGGATGTCAGGCCTCCTCAGGCAAAGCCAGCTCAACAGCTCATGAGAGGTTGCGAAGCAAGCACCATGAGACCAGGCATGCATTACTACAGGAAAGCAGGCTCTCACCCTGTGAAAGGGGAAGTTCTTTGTAATGCAGGTGCAGTGGCAGGGCCAGAACGATTTCTCCCGGGGTCTGGTACATTTGTTTCCATATTTCCCTGTGGAGATATACTCCGGTGTTAATTGCATCAGGGCCTGGGGTGAAATGGGACATGCTTCTTTTTACCTCTCAGTCTTTGAGGAAATTGTGTGTCTGGGAGCACCAGGTGACAGTGGGCAGTTCTCAGCACCACTCCCAAAAGAGCATTTCATGTTTCCTAAGACATGGCCACCCATGCCTGTTCTTCCCTTATTGACAATAAGCAGCTGAAGTCTTTGGTTCACAATGGTGATTTTATTTAACAAGTACATGTCTGTGGTTCTTCAATTTCTGCCATTCTTTAAAGGGCTATCACACATGTGACATACTATTTTCCTTTCTTCTTGCTGAGACAAAATACCTGACCAAAGTGACTTAAAGGAAAAATTGTTTGGCCTCACAGTTTAAGTGTAGAGGTTGTCATTGTGGGGGAAGGCATCACAGCAGGAATGGGGGGGATCTTGTTATAGAAATCTGCCTTCAGCAAATGAGAGATGGATGCTAATGTTAGGTTCCCCAGGCACGAAATAATGCTTTAAAATGCTTCTTCTATCTTAATTATTCAATTTATAAAGTCTCTCATAGACATTCACAGGATGTGCTTCCTTATAGATTCTAAATTCTATCAAGTTCACAGTCAAGATTCGCCTTCCCATATGAATGCACATGTTCATGAGTGTGTGCATGTGTGCATTTTGGAGATGACAGGATATGCATGTATGTGTAGGCCAGATTTCAATGTCAGATGTCTTTGCTGTTCACCCTATATCTTGCTTTTTGAGACTTGGATCTCTTTCTGAATACGCCATTGACCAACTGGCTAGACTGACTGAAGAATGTACTCCAGGGTCTCCTACCAACGTCCTTCCAGCACTTTACTTATAGATATGCTTTTTACACACGTGCCAGGAATCTAACTCTGGTCCTGCTGCTTCTAGGCAAGCACTTTATCAACTAAGTCATCTATCTGTTCCCAGTTAGTTCTTAATACAGAAGACAGAGCTTTCAAGACTGGTCTCAGGGGAGCTCAGAAAGCTATTTTTATCCAGTGGATGTTTGCAGAATACAATCCATTTGATTACTGTGTTTTTCAGGCCAACGTTAGCCAGATATATTGTCAAACAGTGACTTCCAAAGTATTCTTTTGTAGCCAGTATCCCAAGAACTGGTTTGATCTCCACAAATGCCAGTGACTGAACTTGGGTCAGTAGAGCTTAAGAAGTTAACTAATTGCATACAGTGTCATCCATTTCCCTGTCGTCTTGCACAGATGACCAATGGGTGAGGTTAACAGAGGATGCCAGCTTGGAATTTCATGACTCAGCTGAGTTTCTGATCAGCATAGGGAGGTCATCATTTTCAGAGAGACCTTTAACTCTTGTCCATACAGGGATCCTATGCTAAATGTTACACACACACACACACACACACACACACACACACACACACACACACACTAGCATACACATATATACAAAGAATACCCTTTTTAAAGAAACACAGACGGATCTTGGTTGCATCCACAATGCCCAGTTCTCTTTGCAGCAAGAGAGGCTTCTCTGACCACTGTTAAATAGAAGGCTACCATGAGTTTAGTAACTTCCTCCTTGACCACAGCAGCCCTAGCAAGAGGAGGATAGATTCAGATAACCAGAGAGTCTATCAGCAAAGTCCTAGATGGATAGCTTAAGGTACAACCCAGCAGGGGCTTCCGTGACAGTATTTGTGCTGTCTATATTGGACCCCAGCCTCTTAACTATTTTGACAATCCAGATTCCCTTTTTATTATCTGTTTCCCAAGATAAACTTGCACGACTAAGTCGGTTTTCTATTATACCTTGCTTGGGTATCTCCTTGTGCTATAGCACAATCATGGTTTCCCTCAAGTGATCCCTAGAGCCAAGAGGAGCCAGTCAGAATTCTGTGCATGAGATGTCCTCCTACACTGAAAGTCTACATTGATTGTCTACAGATCAAGAGGGAGGTCTTGTACTTCGATGTCCAGAACTGTGACACCATATATGCCTACCACTGGGCTATCACATGCAATATTTTCAAAGGCAGCCAGAGTATTTCACATAAGTAGTTCTTCCTCTATGTTGCAATCACCATGCAGCCTATGCTGTCATGAACCACGGTAGGTTTTCTCCCATATCGCCATGACCCCTCCCACTGAATATTTAGAAGGCATTTTTGTGTTGGCACTGGTGAAAGGAGAATTTTAGAGAAGAATTCTACTCCTGAATCAGGCAGGCTCTTGCTGCATGCTGTAAGTTTTCTGCTAAAACTAATTTAATTGGCAGTGCATTCAGATATAATAATAAGCCATATGATGAGGGCATTCTACTTTATTATTAAAATACCAGGAATAACTGTCTGATGAGGCCTTCGGCATTATGTCTTAATTATATGTGGAGTTAAAGAGTTCTTAGGCTACATCTCAGGGTATAATTTCTAAAAAAAAAAAAATTACTTAAATTAACTTTGAAGCACCTTTCAGCCATTCATTCAAGTTAAATTTCCCAAAATACCTGCTGTTTCTCCCTAATCTTTGACATTGTTATCTTCCTAGAAACAGAGCTGTTGTTTAGCTCAGCAAGCACTTAGCAGAGAACAGAAACTGGTTATTCTCCGGATGTAGCTGGAGCGATTGAAATAGTCTTTTGTGTTAAGAGTAAGCATGGGAAAAAAGTGTTCTACCTATGGCAGATGAATATTTCTACGTGGCATGACTAAAGTTGCTTCAGAAAATCCATACTGGATCATCAGTTACTCAGTAACTAAGCCTTAGAATCCCCTGTATGAGCAGCTACCATGGGCCATCTATTTGTAGATGATAGAAAGTCTTCCCCAGATGCTAGTTACAATCCACAGCTACATAGAGGAAGCCAAGATATCCCTCACACTCTTCTTTCACAAATCAAAAACTTGTCATGGCCTTCTTCATAATCCAAGTTCCAGGCAGAGTGCTCCAGAAATTATAATTCACTGTCATTTCATCTTCTGACAGGACTCGCAGCCTCGGGACGTGTGTGTGTGTGTGTGTGTGTGTGTGTGTGTGTGTGTGTGTGTGTGTGTGTGTGTACGGCCTGGGTAGAACATCCACAGATTTGCTCATCTTCACCATGTTAGACAACGAATATTTTTTTGCCACGCACAGAAACCTCCTGGGACACTTTACTACTCTCTGAGAAACAAAGATTCACAATAAAAGAGAAATCCATGTGTTCTAAGGGCAATAGCAAGGTCGGCAAGATTTCTCCCAGCTCTTAGGCTTCTACTCAGCAGCACAGCATGAGATCGACTGAAGATTGTGTTACCATGGCTTTAGGCTTCACAGCTCTTTCAGTGTTCAGATGAAGACTGCACGTTGGATTACTCAGTGAGTCCAACATTGTCAGAAGATACATGGCAGCAACCCCACTACGATTTTTAATTAGTGGTCTCAGCCTTTCTACTCTACTTTTATTGAGAATTTCATAATTTATATACTATCTTTTACATGGTTCTGTTCCCATTTTTTCTGTTTCTTTTTTCCCCCATCTTTATTAAATTTGGTGTTTCTTATTTACATTTCAAATGTTATCCCTTTCCAGGTTTCCAGGCCAACATCCCCTTCCTCTTCTATATGGGTGTTCCGTTCCCCATCCTCCCCCCATTGCCGCCCTCCCCCCAACAATCCAGTTCACTAGGGGTCCAGCCTTGGCAGGACCAAGGGCTTCCCCTTCCACTGGTACCCCTACTAGGCTATTCATTGATACCTATGAATTTGGAGCCCAGGTTCAGTCCGTGTCTTTAGGTAGTGGCTTAGTCCCTGGAAGCTCTGGTTGGTTGGCATTGTTGTTCGTATGGGGTCTTAAGCCCCTTCAAGCTCCTTCAGTCCTTTCTCTGATTCCTTCAACAGGGGTCCCGTTCTCAGTTCAGTGGTTTGCTGCTGGCATTCGCCTATGTATTTGCCATATTCTGGCTGTGTCTCTCAGGACAGATCTACATCCAGTTCCTGTCAGCCTGCACTTCTCTGTTTCATCCATCTTATCTACTTTGGTGACTGTATATGTATGAGTCACATGTGGGGCAGGCTCTGAATGGGTGTTCCTTCTGCCTCTGTTCTAAACTTTGCCTCCCTGTCCCTTCCTAAGGGTATTAGTGTTCCCCTTTTAAAGAAGGAATGAAGCATTCGCATTTTGGTCATCCTTCTTGAGTTTCATGTGGTCTGTACATCTTGGGTAATTTGGGCATTTGGGTTAATATCCACTTATCAATGAGTGCATACCATGTGTGTTTTTCTGGGATTGGGTTACCTCACTCTGGATGATATTTTCCAGTTCCATCCATTTGCCTATGAATTTCATGAAGTCATTGTTTTTGATAGCTGAGTAGTACTCCATTGTGTAGGTGTACCACATTTTCTATATGCATTCCTCTGTTGAAGGGAATCTGGGTTCTTTCCAGCTTCTGGTTATTATAAATAAGGCTGCTATGAACATAGTGGAGCATGTGTCTTTGCTGTATGTTGGAGCATCTTTTGGGTATACGCCAAGAGAGGTATAGCTAGTCCTCAGGGTAGTTCAATGTCCAATTTTCTGAGGAACCTCCAGACTGATTTCCAGAATGGTTGTACCAGTCTGCAATCCCACCAACAATGGAGGAGTGTTCTCTTTCTCCACATCCTCGCCAGCATTTGCTGTCACCTGAGTTTTTCATCTTAGCCATTCTCACTGGTATGAGGTGAAATCTCAGAGTTGTTTTGATTTGCATTTCCCTTATGACTTAAGATGTTGAACATTTCTTTAGGTGCTTCTCAGCCATTTGATATTCCTCAGCTGTGAATTCTTTGTTTAGCTCTGAACCCCATTTTTTTGGTTCTTTTTTTCGGAGCTGGGGACCAAACCCAGGGCCTTGCGCTTCCTAGGCAAGCGCTGTACCACTGAGCTAAATCCCCAACCCCCTGAACCCCATTTTTAATAGGGTTATTTGTCTCCTGCAGTCTAACTTTTGTGAGTTCTTTGTATATTTTGGATATAAGCCCTCTATCTGTTGTAGGATTGATAAAGATCTTTTCCAAATCTGTTGGTTGCCATTTTGTCCTAACGACAGTGTCCTTTGCCTTACAGAAGCTTTGTAGTTTTATGAGATCCCATTTGTCGATTCTTGAACTTAGAGCATAAGCCATTGTTTTGTTCATGAAATTTTCTCCAGTGCCCATGTGTTCGAGATGCGTCCCCACTTTTTCTTCTATTAGTTTGAGTGTATCTGGTTTGATGTGGAGGTCCTTGATCCAGTTGGACTTAAGCTTTGTACAGTGTGATAAGAATGGATCGATCTGCATTCTTCTACATGCTGACCTCCAGTTGAACCAGCACCATTTGCTGAAAATGCTATCTTTCTTATATTGGATGGTTTTGGCTTCTTTGTCAAAAATCAAGTGAGCATAGGTGTGTGGGTTCATTTCTGGGTCTTCAATTCTATTCCATTGGTCTATCTGTCTGTCTCTGTACCAATACCATGCAGTTTTTATCACTATTGCTCTGTAATACTGCTTGAGTTCAGGTATAGTGATTCCTCTGGAAGTCCTATTATTGTTGAGGATAGTTTTAGCAATCCTGGATTTTTTTTTTATTCCAAATGAATTTGCAAATTGTTCTGTCTAACTCTATGAAGAATTGGATTGGAATTTTGATGGGGATTGCATTGAATCTGTAGATCGCTTTTGGTAAAATGGCCATTTTTACTATATTAATCCTGCCAATCCATGAGCATGGGAGATCTTTCCATCTTCTGAGGTCTTCTTCAATTTCTTTCTTCAGAGTCTTGAAGTTCTTGTTGTACAAATCTTTTACTTGCTTGGTTAAAGTCACACCGAGGTACTTTATATTATTTGGGTCTATTATGAAGGGTGTCGTTTCCCTAATTTCTTTCTCGGCTCGCTTCTCTTTTGTGTAGAGGAAGGCTACTGATTTATTTGAGTTAATTTTATACCCAGCTACTTTGCTGAAGGTGTTTATCAGGTTTAGTAGTTCTCTGGTGGAACTTTTGGGGTCACTTAAATATCTTTACCACTAGCATCACGTTTACTTCTTCCCAACACCCTGCCCATCAAGTTCATTTAGTGCTGCCTGTAAGGCACAGGTATAGGACTGGAGTATGTGTAGCCATTTATGTGCCCCATCCCTGGAGAAAAATCTCCCTCTTCCTACAAGGACATAGTATTAAACCGTGCCCTATGTTCTCACCGTACTACCCACAAACTAGTGCATTTCTCAACCCTCAATGGAGAACTTTCTTTTGGCAGTAAATGGTGATCAATACAGAGGCCCCTCAGCTGATTGACATGCAAGGAGCAAGAGACTATGAAGGCCTCAGCTGTAAATGCAATATCTGTATCAATCCCTTCCAATTTTAATGACAAATCTCATATGAAATTAAATTATATTGCCTGAAATTGCAATATTATCCATGATTCGGGTGCTTCTCTCATTCTGACTGGCCTTCAAAGATTACTGCAAACAGCTCATGTCTTCCCATAACTATTCTTCTATCCTCCAACTTGCAAATTTGTGATAAACAACATTCAAAAACGCACTCATAGTCTACAAAAACCCCTTTCTGAGGAAATATGTCATAGCTTCTCTCTGTAATGTAGAGAGGTTCGATTCCTGTGGCTCTCCCCATATACAGCTGTAGTGTGAACGTATTAACATCACTACCCACCTGCTCTCTCTGATGTGTCTACACCATCTGGTCACTCTATTGGGAATTTCTCAGTATACAAGCTTTACACTAGGCAACAGCCAAGTGCAGGAACAACCTTGGAGCAGCACTGTCTGTGAGTTGTGTGTGGTCCTCTACCAGCGAGGACGATGCTTCCCAGGCCTTCGGGGTTGCATACAATGTGATTCTTCTCCTTTTACTAGTTAGTTGGCTGAGCTGTATGTGGACTCTGTTGTTGAGAGCTGCCTCTCTGGAGGGCTGTGTAGGTTTTACTTCTACTTAGCTGATCTTTCTTTTCTTCTCTTCTCTTTTCTTTCTTTTCTTTTTTTGAATAGAAATCCAATATACTCAATTCTCTTAGAGGAGAGCATGGGCCCTACACTGAGACTCTCTGATGGATTCAATGGACAATGTCAGGTCATCCGATGGTTTTCTAGTGTCTCTTCATATCCCACCTCTGTATCCTCTACTCATGTCCTCTAGTCTCCCTGCATAGATCCTAGTCTTCATTTTTAACCATCCCAATTCTGTACTGGCTTTGCTTTAGTTTTAAGAATAAAAGAACAAAAAAAAAAAAAAACAATAATGCATGCATGAACACACCTACCTTTTACCCAGCCAGAAAAATTAAAATTAAAGAGGCCTCATTAGGGTCCTCAAAACATTTATGAGGAAACAAGAGAATCTCACAACAGATTTTAGGAACTGCCTGCTCCCTGGCTTGCTGTATACTGCTCAAGTGCACAGCTGTATGCTTCTGAGCTCTGGAACCCAACAGCTGGGGCTAAAGCTGATCGGCTCTGTTCAGAATAACAACATCAGCTCAGGAGAATCACTTCCTCTTGCCAAAAGCAGTGTTTGCTTTTATATCTGAAAAAAAATCATAATGGCAGCCCTTGAAGCAGTTCTATATAGATTTGTTAAACAAAGTAATGTGAATCAATGTTTCAGAGTAGAGCCTGAGTCACAGTAAGTGCTCAGTAATTTTATGACATGCACAACAGCTATTATTGTTATTAATAGAACAACTTAGAAATAAGAAGGTTTACTCTAAATGCATACAAATGAAAGCAAGAGCACAAATCATAAACGATTTTAGGAACTCTTACGTTGAGCTTCATGTTGTAGAATTTTGAGAATACATGAAGCTCAAATTAATAGTTCCCCCAAATCTTTATGATTTGGTTGATTACGTGTTATTAATTAAATGAGACTATACTTGGTTTTGCACCTAATGATTCTTTGTGAGACATACTTGTATAGTTTTCTCTCTTCTCGATTTATATTTTATTGTTTGGAACATCATTAGATCTCCCAGTGAGGCACAGTTGTTTATTCCACCTGCCTGATACACAAGACACAAGTCACAGAGAGTGTTTCAGAGTCCCATCATGAGACTTGGCATGATGATGACATTTATATCACATTTGATAAAACAATCCTTCATCAATATTGTAATTCTTTTTCCGTATTTATTTGTGTATATAAAGACATAATATAAAATGTGTTATCTGTGTGTTAGTTTCTTAGTGTCCTGTAATGCTATAAGTTACCACAAACTTCATTTATAACAGATCAGATTTGTATTTTGTCACTTCTGCAGAAGTCTGATATCTACAATTAAGGATGGCAATGTTCGCTTGGAACCTTCTTTGCTGTGTCCAAATTTGGTAGCTGCTTATATTACTTGGTATGGGGACATATGAACCTACCCTCTGCTCCAGTCTTTGGTCTTCTCTACTGTATTACAAATCACAGCGTAATTATCTCTTAGGATGACAGATGTTATTGCTTTACATTTCACACAGGTAATCCAGGATAATTTCATCTCAAGATACTTTATTCTCAAAGATCATTTTTCCAAGTTCACATTCAGAAATTCTGTGGTTAAGGTGTGTGTAGCTCATCTAATATGGAGCCACCTTTTAACCTTTCACATACATGTAACCTTTCATATACATGCAGCAATCATTCTTGCTATCATATATTCTACATTTGGAAATGGAGTGTATATACTACTTAACAAAAAAACCTCAAGTGAATAAAAATAAGGGATGTTGACAGTATAAATTGATATTCATGTATCATGAAATATTGAAATGTTGAGCTCTGTACATCTGAGGCTTGCAAGATCAAAGAGCATGCTTGTTAAATGAATTTTCAAGACTGAGATCTTAGAAAAGTGATTTGTCCACCCTGGACCATGTATCAGGTCTCCCAAATAGGATTAGCTAGCCTGGGTCTTGTATGTCTGACCCTGAAGAAGAAACTTTGAAACATTCTATGTGGCAGAGGAACTGATTGAAACAACCATGGTACAGGGAAGAAGGCATGAAGCCAGACTGTCTTGACCTTGAGCCTCATCTTCTTTCCTGTGACCACCTTAGGGATGCTTCAGAGCTCAGCGCAATTTGTAGACGCCCTCATATGGAACACAACCCACTTTCCCCTCTGTTGGTCTACATGCTGACAGGGTCATTCAGTATTAGTCTAGAGAGCTGATGGAGACTTTCACCTCTAGTGCCAGACTGGACTATCACCTCAATTCTTTTCTGGACCATGCACAACCATGCGACTATTAGGAAGCCCACTCTACTAAGTGGATATTAGAAGATATTTTTGCATTTTGTCCTAATTCAATGCAACCCTTACAGCAATTCAGAGATTGCATTTTCTCCTTTAATTTATATCTTTAAGGAATGATAGATAGTGAAATTCTGCTGGCTGCTAAAGCATTTCTAGAGAGCACTAATATAAGGAATATAAGGATTCTAGACAACAAAAGGGTGATATTATGGCTAATGCATCCCTTTGATTGCTTACACAGGAAACAAGTAAGTCGTCTCAATATCCCTAGTGTACTACACATTCCTACGAACCCATTCCCCTTCTCCCTCTCCCTCACCCTCTCCCTCTCCCTCTTCCTCTCCCTCTCCCTCTCCCTCTCCCTCTTCCCCCCCTCTCTCTCTCTTTGTCTCTCTCTCTGTGTATGTGTTGTGTGTGTGTGTTGTGTGCACACGCATCAGACGTCCACACTCAATGTTGTTTCTCAGGAGCCATATACCTCCTTCTTTGAAACGGAATTTACTAGGAAGCCCTAAGTATCTGCCTGCCCCCATCTGCTCTGCTCTGCTCTGCTCTGCTCTGCTCTGATCTGATCTGCTCTGCTCTGCTCTCAAGTTACACACCACTCGACATAACTTTTAAGTCAGTGCTGGTTTCTAACTCAGGTCCTGATGCTTGCAAGGCAAATACTTTACTCACTGAGCTACCCACCCTGTCCCCTGCTGCATAACGAAAACTCATATGGGCTACCTTCTTTCCTGGTCATAATAGAGCAGAACCCATAAGCCCAAAAGAATTTCGTGAAAAGAGGATTAGAATTAATTCCTGCTTTGAGCCCGGCATTGACCCTGTGTTTGATCATTACAGCTTCTTTCGTCCTCCATGACTCTTCTTTGGGGTGAACAAGTGGCACAGAATGCATGATTTCAGCCCCAAGATGCTTTGCATCCACTTCGGTTTCAGTTGTTAACCACTTGCAGTTCTTGCGTGTGAGGAAACCAAGCCCCAGAGAGGTTCAGCCATGGGATACGGCTCATGTAGGTTAGACTGAGCCTTCAACCCAGGCCTGAAAAACGAAAATCTGAACTTTCCATTGTATAATGCTGTACATTAGAGCAACTGGCCTGGTCCTGCCCCAATTCCAATTCTTCTGACCTGAGAAGTAGAGCAGCATTCTAAAATGCAAGCAACCTTACTCAGCCAAAAAGACTGCTTAGGCAGTCCTGTGCATGGTTTGATGTGCTACCCAAACTTCTCAGAGGCAAGAGCTCTAATGTGATGGGGGCAGGCCATGAGATATCTGCAAAGAGGATTCACTGTGAGAGGACTTGCATATGAGCCCAACTTAGGCTTATAACTCACCGTAAGGCTGTGGACAAGTCCTTTAAGACCTCTAACATACCAGAAACATTTGTAAAGTTGGATAACCACCTTCCATGCTGTCCTTAAGAGGGACCCTGAAAGATAAGACAATCATAAACCATACAAATGTCTGCACAAATATGAATGTGCTACTGAAAATTAAATACAATCAGGGGTGGTTGCAGACAGTCCTTGGCATCACTAATTCCCCAGTCTTGATAATGGCTTGTGGGTAATGGCACCGCCACAGAAGGTTAAGACCCATGACACCACTCAAAGCAACAGGTCAGCAGTATTGCCCTAAGCTGGCTGACCACAGTTGAGTATGGGGAAGGGTCTTGTTCTTTTCCTGGAAATGGGAACAGTGATTATTCATTTCAGATAAGGCACTGCCCACTGACCATTATTTCTTTGTGACTCAGTCACTAAATAAATAAACAAAGAAACAAACAAACAAACAAAACAGATTGAAGACTCACAATGCTGTATCCCTGGGACTGCCTACATGAGTTGTAGGCAGCTTGGTAGGTCATTCTTCTCTCCTTAGGAACTCTTACAACTTATCCAAACTTTGGGTGGGAGTTTTTGAATCTTGTATGTTTCAGAAACTTCTTGACACTGCTAAGTATTATTTACTTATTTAGATGTTTAAGTTTCATTTACTTGCTGAGATTTACTGAGTATTTCTCCTTCTTCTGAGAAAGGAAAGTTCCAATTCAGAAGAAATAACTTCACAACAAGTTTCCCATGCTCTCTGATTGGCCATCACAACAGGAAGACAGCCGACTCTTTGTTGACATCTGACCTTGCCGATTTTCTTGCCTTAGTGCTTCACTCTAAATAAATGCCTAGTAGATATCTATGGAATGATTAGAAGAATGAATGTGCATCCTGAAGATTTTCTTCAGCGAGTTGTGACATCCTTGTCATCATATCAGTCAAAGTGCTGACCTTGCAGCCATCACTGCCATTACCCTGATGCCTGCACCATGGCTATCAGGGAAGCCCAGAGCCATCTCTGGACCTTTGGCTGATGTGACAGAGGTCAGAAAGGCCCCATCGGCCAACTCTCAAGCTGTGCTAACACACAATATCATTCTGTGGTAGAAATGTCTTCTGGGGCAACCCGCCCCTGGACTCCAGTTCACAAACCTGAATTTCCCTCTATCAACTGTTTCAGATCACTCCCCTCCTCTGAGGCTGCCATGTAAGATGTAAGGTAGACATTCTAAATTTCCTCAACCCCCTCACGAGGACATGCTGGAGAAAAGCTGGTGTCTGATGGGCATCACTGTCCAGGTTTCCTCCTGCCATGGAACCACACGTGGCTCCTGAGAACTCTCATCTTGGCATCATGCCTAAAATAAATGACTAGCTTCTAAAGGCCCTCTCAAGTGTACATCTCTCTGGAAATAGATTTTGGTGAACTCTCTAATAGGGATCACACCTGCTTTGAAATGCAGCTTGGAGATGCTGTTACATGCTACTACTCTCTTGTCCCAAGGCCAAAATCCCCATAAGGATGGCATTCCAAGCTTGTCGCGTGCTCTGCTAACTCCCCTCAGCCCACTGCTGGCCCAGGTGTTACACTTAGAGGGCAGAGTCAGAAGTCATTTTACATAGCTGCCGAAGGACGCTGCACAGAGAATCTTTCTCCACGTTGATCCACTGCCTGTGTCTCTATGTAGACATTTTCTTCTGGTGTGCAAAGCAGAAAGGAAGCATAAAGCCTCAGGGAATGGTGCGTTCTTCTAGATGCACACGGCCATGCATGTGGCTAGCAGAGGAGTGCTTCTGTGTCATCAGTACTTTCTCTAACAGAGTTACTTAGCTTTTTAAAAAGCGTATTTTTTAATATAGTACTGCGGTTCCTCGCTTCAGTCCATGTTAAGAAGTTTTCTGAGTAGATGGCAAAGAATAATTCTTAAAATGTATCAATACCAAATGCAAGATAAAAAACCATAATTGCAGTTTAGGCTTCAGATTTATTTGAAAAGGGAATAATGATAGTAATTACCCAGTTTGAGTTTTGTGGAAGGCTAATTAGATCCCCAAAGCATTTGTATGCATAAGGAAAACCGTAAATACAAAAGACCATCTGGTCCTTATCAGCTTCCAGCACTAACAGTGTCTGTAATTATTTTTCTATATTGTTTTGATGTTGACACTTTATGGAGCAATACTTCCTACCCTGGTTAGGGGACAACCTACACTCCTGAACAAGCAGAGGCATACCCCATTTTGGTAATAAAAAAGTTTTAGGAATCCTTAGGCAAAGGAGCTGTTGTCTTTTAGAGGAAAAGTTAAACAGCCCTTCGTGCTGCTGATGGTATCGCAATCGTAATGTAAAACCCCTTTGACTTGTCTGACTTCTCAATGAAAGGATCTTCTAACTGCACTGGTGCATTTCATTCTTCCTTCATTTTGCATTTTCTTTTCTTTTCCTTGTCTAGTGAAACCTTGCAAAAAAAACTACATAATCATTCAGGCAACTTGGATATCACAAAAGCAAGGTTAACATTTCCATGGTTATTTTCTTCCATACCCCATTGGATGTCAGTTTCTCCAGGGCAGAAGGTTTTCTCTCATTCATTTGACTTCACCTCCAACTCGGTATGGCCCATGGCACATACTCCATAGCTGTTTGGAAAAATGAATGAATAAAGGAAGTCAAACCATGACTTTAGGCTCCGACCTCTCTGATCAATTGGTTATGAAGTATTACACATACCTGTCCAAAAGCAGTGTCTTTCAGTAGCAAACATTTCATTGGATTATAAACCTTGGAGGAATAACTCTTGTCCTGAATGGCACTGATGTAAACCATGAGACCCGGTGAACCGGTGAGTGACTCTAGCTAGTGGTTCTCAACCTGTCGATCACAACCCCTCTGGGGGTCGGATAACCATTTAACTGCAGTCATATATCTGATATCCTGCATAACAGATATTGGTGTGATGATTCAAAACAGTAGTGAAATTACAATTATGAAGTGGTAACGAAAAATTTTATGGTAGGAGAAAACCACAACATAGGAAAGTGTATTGAAAAGGTGCAGTGTTCTGAGGTTGAGAACCACAGGAAGGGCTCTACAGCATCTTTTCCTCACATTTCCAAAGCTGGGCTTAGCTGAACTGTAGATCAGAGCACCAGAGCTTGGCTTGCCCTTGTGGCTTAGTTTCTCCACAACATGGAAACTCACAGTGAAGGACGGAGTGAACTTGGGGTTGTCTGAGAGGATGGTCTCAGACAGAGTAGGCCCTCCATATTCTGCTAGTCTAGCACACAAAGCAGATGGTGGTTCTGACTCAATGGGAAGGTAACCGATCTTCTGCTGGCCTGGAGATGTAGCAAGGAAACCATCCTGGCATGGTCATACGTCATGTTGGTTAGTAAAACAAATAGTGTGCTGCTGAAATACCTCAAAGAACATAAAAATATTGATTCAAACAAGAACGGCCAGTTCCAGACACGTGGTACCTGAGAACTCAGCCATGCGGATGAAGCAGGAATAGAGACGTGGATGTGTGTGCGGAAGGCCTAGGGGAGGGGCTTGAAAAGATGAAGGCGATGGGAGAGACTTCTCACAGAAGAAGAGCCATGCTTAAATGTGAATAACACACGGAGTGACGTGACCAGACACTGTGGGGAGCAAACTGCAGAGTTTCAGCTCTATTTTCATTTCTCTGCCACTCACTTGTAATATGTACATGTATGTGTGAATGTGCACATGAGGACTATGTCTGGTATCCTGCTCTATTATTCACCACCAGTACCCTAGAAACAGGTTTCTCACCAAGCCTGCAGAAGGCTGGCTCTCGCAAGCCACAGCAGTTCTCTGGTTTCTGGTCTCTGGACTTGAGAACGCCGGGGTATTTAACTCTGTTCTTAGGTTTGTACAGTTTATGCTCTTACCTTCTGAGCCACCTTTCCAAACCCCAGCTATAACTTCCGTGAGATGCCCATCATCCCCTTCCGCTTAGAATCACTGGGAGACATCGTTCAGATTCACCCAAGTCATAACTTCGTTAGGCCTGATCTGTTGTCTTCTTTAAAAAAAGAAACAATAAAAGGCTAGGAAAATGTCTTTGTCTTTATTTCTTTTCTTTTTCCCATTGGCTTCTGGAAGTGTAGACTCAAGTGTAATTATATACTAATCATTATGTTTGGCATTTTGAAACATCTCCTTTTCTTTGATACTAACACTTTAATTCTTTCTGTTTTGCCTCTTTCCTTGTATGAACTTTTTGCTTTAATCTACCACAAAAGCTTTAGGAAATCAATTGGCAATCATGTGCTAAGCACTTAATGTGCTTAGCGTTAGAGAAAAGATATATGGTTATAACGAAATAAAATAGACTCTTATCCAAAATGAGCAAATAATTTAGCTGAGGACATCTTTGCAGGAGTTGGTTAAGGGCAGCTACAAATCAGGAAATGAGGTCACCAAGAAAAGTAAGAACAAGGTGAGCTGTAGGTGCTTGGCTGAGTGCTAGCACAAAGCTTACTTCTAACTGAAGAGTTCTATGTCAGCGTGACACAGTGCTTCAAACTGATACAGAATGTACTTGCTCAAGAAGGTAAATATTTCATGGCTATTTTTGAAAATTGATTTCTCATATAAGAAATAGGGCAAAGTCCTTATGGTACTCCTTACACTAATAGCATTGAGGGCCCAACAGGAACAGGAGCTTCTAGAAGGTGTCAGGGCCACACAGATACACATTGTACTTCTAATGAGCCTAGATTTCAGATGGGGAGACCAAGTTGGCTTGTTGCCAAGCTATGAGCCTATGAGGTACGCTGAGTATCTCCTTGTCATGACTCTGGGTCCTACCTCCTTTGTCCCTTTAAATCAAAAATATAGGACAAGGTAAATATTTACCTTATCCTTGATCAGAGGTTTTGACAGCTCTGTCAAAAACCAGAATTTCTTACTTATGTTGAATATGTAGAGCAAGAAAACATTAAATAAATGGTGTTCTGAACCTTAGTTACCCATTTTATTACTGTGATAAAATACTCTGACAAATGCAATTAAGGGAGAAAGAGTTTATTGGGACTCACAGTTCAAGGTACGGTCCATCTTGGTGGGGTGATCCAGGTAGCAGCACCCTAGCATCTGGTCATGTGGTATCCATATACTAGAACAGAACTATAAATGCCTTGCAGGTTGGTGCCCAATTATCTTTCTCTGTTTCATAAAGACCAGGATCCCCTTGTCCAAAGAATGGTTCTGCTCACAATTAAGATGCTCACCCATCAGTTTAAATAGTCATGGTAATATCCACGAATCGTCAGAGGCTCATCTGGAGGTGACCACTGATCCTTTCAAATTGGCAACACTAACTAACATACCCTGTTTCTCTTCTACCTATGAGCTCTATTCTAAAGTGTGCCTACTGTTCCTCTTCCCGTAGATACGGGTTTTAGACGATCAGTTATACCTACTTAGGGGGTGTCTAACCCGGGCTAAAATACCTGACCAAAGCAGCTTACAAATTGGTTTCTTTTGGTTCACACTGTCAGGCTCTATTTTATCATGTCAGAGAAAAAAATAGTGGCAGCAGGAAAATGAAGCAGCTGCTCTCATTGCTTCAACAATCAGGAGGCAGAGAGGGAAGAATGCTGGCATTCAGGTCATTTTCTCATTCTCTGTGAAACGCCACTCCATGGGATGGTGCTACTTTCACTTGGGGTGCATCTCCCCACCTCAATTAACCCAATCTAGAAAGTTCCTCATACACATGCTCAGAAGTTTTCTTCTCAATCATCCTCAATCATGTCAACAGTCAGCATGAACCTTCACAGGATTGCAGACCAGGAAAGTTAGAGGTGGACATTTTCCCTTTGTTCTGAAGCTCAGTCTATTGGAGAATGTCATTTTCAGGTGCCTCAGTTGGCCTAAACCTCTTCCAGTTTTCTGCTTCTTCTGAGTAGCTGCTCTGTTCTCAGTTTTCCTTGCAGCTTTTCTCCTCTGAAAGTCTTCTTTGCCCCTCATCTTCCTTCTGCCTAATGAGGACCCCTAGCTTCTGTTGCTTACTCTGGTAGGGAGAAGCCTAGGAAATCTGGTCAATTTCAGGGACTTCCTTTGAGTTGTTTACCTTCCTGCTCAAGAAGCTTTCAGAAGGATAGAATGCTTTAATCTCAGAGAAAATTTTTATACACTAAGGGCTATCTTTTCCAAAGGATCAGGTGAAATGTGTTTTGGGATTCAGTTCCTCCTGTTGCCCCATTCTGCTACTTAGGTAGTCCTAGGACCTGCTCAGCCATCTTCATGTTGATCAGCTTCCTGGGGTAGCTGAACTTCAGATGTGTACCAGCACCAGCTCCAAAAATTATAAAAACAGCTTATTGTGAAAGGCTTATGGAAGGCATGAAGGCACACATATGCATAAAACCTAGGGAGACTACACAATTCCACCCTCTCCAGGCATCCGTGGATTCCCTCAGAAATGTCCCCAAGCATCTCTGAGTAACTTCCTGCACAGCTGAACAGTACCTCTCCTGCCTGCTTCCATCTGTTTCCTCTGTAGCTCTCTACTGGGTCCTGCTGGCTCCATTTGTCTTTATAATTCAGTTCCTCGTACCTGCCCAGTGAGGCAGAAGGGGTGATATTTGTCTTTCATAGTTAGTGCATGGGAAAGTGTCTGAGCTTATGATGAAGCAGGCCTCTCTCTGGGTTGTGATGAAGACTGATATTTTGCACTAATTATACAGAGTATAAGATTCCTAGGTCTATTGATTTCCATTAAAATTGTGTGGAGTTATAAATTTCAGAATGGAAGTCCACAACTATAGCCACCACCCTAACACAATGTTTTATGGCAAGGTAGACTCTAGAGAGCTTCATAAAAATCAGCCATTGGTGCTTGTCTTGGGCTCTTATGTCAGGAAGAATCATTTGCGCTATATCTGAAAATGTTTTCCAGCCATCATTGTGGTGCTGGACTGACTGGATGAACATAGATCTCTAGAAATTTCTGAGAACTGGCTCTCCTCTTCCATTGCTGCTATTTTTCACTCTTCTGCCTGTTGTAGATGTCTTGCCTCCCTACCATGTTTTTCTGGGTCTCTCCCACCGTGTTTTAGATAGATTCTCTCCAAGTTGCATGACAGCCATTGTCCTGACTGAGTCAGTGTGTACTAATGGCTCCGTAAGGCCAGGGCCTTCAGAAAGAGAAAGGTGGCTGCTTTGTCCTCCTAAAGTCAAGAGATGCAGATCACAGCTGGTCAGAGAGGACCTATAAAATCATAAAAGAAGCCTTTCTCATTTCTTAAGCAGCATTTGCTAAGTGGTCACTCGCTAATTATATGCCTACTTTTTCTTAGGCTTTACCTCTATGGCAAATACATCAAGAATAAGTGTCCTTCTAACAAAGCATTGCTGGGGGAATAGGTCTATAACTCAGAGACAGCGCATGTGCCTAGACTGTGCCACCATAGAAATGGATGAAACCAAACTTTATTATGTAGAAGAGCAAACAGCTCACCCTACCCTGTCACTCGAGTGAACAAGTATCAGAGAAGCAGTGAATGGCTCTATCCAAAGCTGCCTAAACTGTCACTACCTACTCATTCCACTGAATGTAACTCTTTTTAACTACCATGGAGAAACTGGGAGCTTCTACTCTTCATGGGAATTGATGAGGGCAACCTAGTAAAGAAGGTTAAATTACTCCTTCAGCCTTAAACTGACATAACTTCCAGGAAGTTGGGGTCTCCCTGATACAACTTTCGTCCTGACAAATCCCAGTACCCAGTCTCTCAGTTATAGGTGCTCTGCATCTCTGTCTGTTTGCAGCTTTTACTCCACAGTTTCCTTCACATTTAACATCCAGTAGCTGCTGAGTCTATGTCTATAATCTATTGGCTACACAAGGAGGGTGGTTCAGTAGCAGGATCTTCTGAATCAGGCAGCTCAAGCAGTGGACATGCAAGTATGAATTGCCTACCAAAAGAACCTGATTAGCTTGCTGATTTTTGTGATGTAAATATTCCCACCATACCTAGTTTCAAGATACTCAAATGAAATCGCTGGACTCTCACTTGGTAATGATGAGAGTGTATGATGAGAGTGTAATAGGTTCCTGTGGGCTAACATACAAGCCCTGGGGAATATTTCCCAAGGTGGAACTACTTTGTTAAACATGGCTTTGCATGGGGACATCTTTGCCAATCAGTAAGGGTAAATTGGTTAACTAGGTGTTATAGGTCCATCAATCTCATTAGCAGGCCATTTCTTTGGAGCCACCATTACTTCTGATGACATATACGCTAACTCAGTTCACGAAAAGGACTGTCCTCCATTATGTATTCATTTCTTAGCAGCCTGGGGGTGAGGACCCTGTCCATTTCTGCAGGTCCATCATCCTACTTATCAAGAAATTGTCATGTCTAGACCATTTTTTTCCTCATGAATGAGCTGTACTAGATAATGGGAGGAGGAATATCTGAGTGTGGATATATATTGCTCAAGTAGTTTACAGCAAAGAGATACTCATTCTGTGAACACAGAACTAAAAGACAGATAGGGTGATGTAATCTGGTTCTTGAGGGTTCCTCTGAAGGGAACACCTGGGAGTCAATACCTTCAGCATGAGAGACTAACAGTCTATATAGCATGCCTCCTTGGCAGACCTGAGGAGAATGGAGGGGAAAAGAGCTACCTTTCTTCTCATCTCCCTGAAACTGTCTTTGTACTAGTGACTCCTCAGGAAGTCCGTCTCTTAGTAAGAATTGGACAAATTTCGTTTTGCTTTAGAACAAAACCCCACTTCCCTGCTCCATTCTATCTCACCCAGAGTCAAGGGTACACATGAGGGTGGGGCAATCTCCCCGCAGAAGGTGTAGAATGACCCCTGCACGAGTCAGATATTCAAGACTGTGTGATTTCTAAATATTTAATTTCACTGTGCTTTATTAGCCATAAAGCTTACTGCTTTTAAGAATTTATTGAGACATTTTGAAGAGATAAACTTACACAAAGCTCTACCTCACATTTTCCAGTAAAATGAGCCTGGGCTTGTACTTAATTCTTTTCTTGCTTGCCAAGGGGAAAGTGTGTGGGTGTGGTAGGGGGAGAGAGAGAGAGAGAGAGAGAGAGAGAGAGAGAGAGAGAGAGACAGAGAGACAGAGAGAAGGAAAGACAGAGGCAGAGAGACAGAGACGGGGGGGGAGACAGAGGCAGAGAGAGAGAGAGAGAGACAGAGAGAGAGACAGAGACAGAGACAGAGACAGAGACAGAGAGACAGAGAGAGGGAAAGACAAAGGCAGAGAGAAAGGTGGGAACGCAGACTGCGAGGTAGGGCAGAGACAGGGTGTGTATGTGCTTGAGTGTATTTACATACGCTGTATGTTCTTCAATCTCCAAGTAAAAACGCCCCTCTCCATGAAGCCTGTTTGAATCTCCAAACCAGCCTGTGAAATGCTTTTTGCTTTGATAGCATACTGTACCTTTCTTGGCCTCTCCTCTACTGTCCTGCCTCTAGTATCACAACCGTGAACACATACCTACTTGGCCAAATCATACTCTAAGTGGAAACAGAAGAGCTGGGAATCTCAGCCACTGGTCCCCTCTTCTGCTCACCTCCCTTCTACAATGATGCTGGGCATCTGTTACTATTCGCATCAGTTCTCTGTTTATACTGTACACTCTTCCTGTATTACTTTTACTAAAGCAGCTGGTGTTTCTGACAGTAATGAAGTCGCAATCACAATTGCTCAAATCTTTGCACAGCCGTTGTTTCTGTAGATGGTGGTTGTCCTTTTGGTTGTTATTCTTTCCAACCATCACATCACATCTCTAAGTGCCGAAATAAGAGCCCAGTTGCCTTTAATTATCGAGTCAGCTTTAGATATATCCACCTCTCCTATTTTACTGAATCATCATCATCACCACCACCACCACCATCACCATCACCACCTCCACCATCATCATCACCATCATCACCACCACCACCACCACCACCTGAAGACTGCCTTCCAGACTTTGAGCTTGCTAGGTAGGCGCTTTACCACTAAACTAAATACCCAACTCCTTTCATATTTTATTTTTACTGGAAAGAGTGTTTATGTTGACTCTAAAAGAAGACTTCCCTGGTTCTAGAGAAACAATCCTAATGTGTGGTCTACGGTGTTTCTCAGTGTTCACCACATATCCCAGGGAGCTATTACAATATTTTTTTAATCTTTGGATTTAAAATTTGACTGCAAACAACTAAATCATCCCATTTTCAGCTATTTTTTCTTGCTACCCTGAAGCATAGTTTCAAATTAGTTTGCAGATCTTTCCTCATAAACAGCTGTAGAAATGCACTTGCCCTCAGGGGCTCGAGGGATTGCAGCCTTCCGGAAACAAACTCTAGTAGAGCTAGTTCATTAGGTTTGCTTCTGAGCTCCAGCCCACTTCCAACCTGCGTTTACCTTTTCCCTTTTTGCTTCTTGAAGCCTCTGCTGTGGTGAACATGGTTTTTAAATCAGAGGGACCTGGACTTGGAGCATCTATGCCAAGATGAGTCCCCATGATGTTCCAGCCCAGACAGAGGGCCCAGCAGTCAAATGACTGCTTCCAGCTTAAAATTGATAGAATGAAACTCTCAATTTATGCATCCCCTGCCCCTTACTCCTCATTCAGCATATTCCTTCTTGCTTTTCCCCACCTGCACAAATGACTGCCCCTTCTACCTCCCAATCACCTGTTACTGCTTTCCTCTCCCATCGGTAGGCCCACTGCCATAGCCTGGACCCCACCATTGCACTGTGCTTTCTAACCAGTGCCCTATCCTCCCTACTCCAACCTCAACCCAGCTTCCATAGTTAATTTTGACTGCCCAACTGATTAGATTAAGAGAAACATTGACAGATTAATGATGGGGTCTCTGGACACAGATCACAGAGGTTCTAATCTATGGTTTGATCCTCATACGGATTCATACTATTGAGAGGTGCTGAAAAAATGGGAGGTAAAGTCTCACTGAAGGAAACGTCTCATTAGTGAGTGTCCTTGGGGACATGTATCAGCCATCAGTGCCCTGTGGGGCCTCATCAGGCTGTCTTCTCCCTGCATGCTGTTGTACTGTGGGGTCTCTTGTTGCCTGCTCTCAGTCACTCCTGATTTGTTCCCATCTCAAGTCACATGTGTCCTCCTCCATCTACAGAGATTCTCCTGTGAGCTTCTTTTTTGTTCAGGTCTCAGTTCAAATGACCTCTTTGGTAATAACTTCAAACCTTTTATACTACATTAGTCACTGCATGCAGCGTGTGTGTGCACACAAACACACATACCACATGGCCTGTCTCTTGCTTTCGCCTCTTCCTGGCATTCGTCACTATGTATAATGACTGAGTGAATGAATGGATTTACTTCACTCTTCTCAGCAGTACACATTCTCTTGCAGGATAAAAACAGGATATCTATCTATCTATCTATCTATCTATCTATCTATCTCTCTCTATCTATCTCTCTATCTATCTATCTATCTCTACCTCTGTATCCCAAGAATGACTTCTGGAACCATGTAGACAGTTAGTTAATATTGGGTGAAAGGACTGGTGGACTGCTGGGTGGCTGACTCTGATCTTTGTGTTCTAAGTACATTTCTTAATTCTTCTCATTTGCTTTGGGGTTTGTTTTCAGAACAGACCATAATAACTATATGAAAGTCATAGTGAAGTAAGCCATAGTAACCGTTCATCAGTCATCACCTGTTTACTTTTTCCCATTGTCTCATCTGTTTGCCTCAAAATGTTGGGTTTCACCCAAATAAGGCCCTCAGTAGATTTCCTCAGCTTCTCCTTGTGCTTCCCCTAAACCAGGTACTTACTCTCTGTATCTTATGTTCATCTCTTCGACATTTATGTTGTGCCCTCAATGTTCTGAGATATCCAATGGGCACAGTGTATTAACTTACTTGGAGTTATTTTAGATTGATTATCATTAATTAAATCCCTGCCTCCTCTCTGTCTCTAACTCTGCCTTGCGCATGTTGTGTATGTGTTTAGGCACTCATATACATTCCCAGTTTTGGCATTTCTAATTTCAGAAATCTTAAATCCTTTGAGCATCAATATGTCCCTTGGAAAGTATCATGCTTTGAAATACTGTTGATTTCAGGTTTGGGGGCTAAGTGATACTGCATTGGTAAGGAATATAGAAATATTTCAAATTTCCCAAAACTTACAAACCTGAAGCTCATCTAGGCAAATGCATTTCAGATCACTGGAAGCTTGGGGCTTCTGCTCCATAATCTCATCTGCCCTGCATGATAATAATGTACAATCTCTCCTTGTGTCATAAATATGCATTGGATGATGAGGGAGGCATCCTGTCTGGATCTAGGCTACTGGATATCCTAGACCCTTCGCATCTGCCACGGCATGTCACCCCGACACACGCTGATGGAACTATGAGGTGCTTAGACTCTGTATCTCATACTGGCAGAGCCCACAATCCTCTGCATTTTGGATTTATGAAGCACTGAAGCTGGGTTCCCTAACCTGCCTTTGACTGCAGCAATTGGCCCTGGTCTGTAACAAATGCTGACAGTAGTAACATTAATCGCCAGGCTATCATGTGGGTAGAAATGAAATTCTGTGGAGTTCAGTGAAATCTTCTCTATCCTGGCACTGGGATACAAATGGTAAACGGTTGCTGATTTCTGTTCATTACTAAAATTTCCTTCGTTGCTTCTCAGCTGACCTGGGGCTCAGAATGGAGTCCGTGCTGTCTGGTACATGCATCAGCACACATCAGTGCCGTATTTTCTACGTCATCATTTTATACCTACGTGTATTCATTTATTTCTCAAAATTTGTTTTTGTAAACTGGGCTGCTTATTGCTTATAACCAATTTCTTAATGTAATGGGACAACCAAACCACCAGACACAGGAAATTTTCACAACAATGGCAAAGACATCCATTAGTTCTGCTATTTTTTGCTATTTCAGTAATGGATTCTCAAGTTCAAATCTACTTTTTAATCCCGAGCAACTGTAATTTTGCTAATTACTTTAAATGGTTTCTGTATTAAAATACTTAGCATTAATGGCATTCTTTGAACTCTAAAGAGTGAGTTACAGTCATTAATTAGCCAATTAGTGCTGCATCCTAGGGTGGAGGACTCGTTCAGCTCAGACACCATTTTCAAAGGCAGAGAAACTCATAGACATGACTCCCTTACCGCTATTTGTCTGCTCTTTGTCTCTTATTCTATGAAGCAAATAGTCTAAGTACCTGGATTAAAGATTTACGTGGAGGGGTAGATGGGGAGAAAGGGAGGGAGAGGGCAGGGATGGGTGAAAGAATAGTGGTATGTGTTGGAGCATGATAGAGGTGGCGCGAAATAATACTTAATGAATGACCAGTATCAGGGACTGAGATAAAGGAAACTGTGCCTCTGTATTGTCTTGACTGAAAAGCTTGGTTTAACCACAGTCTATCTAATTGCTAAGCTTTTTGTTTCCATACCTTGTGTCTAACATGCTGTTTGCTACTGACATGGCAAGGACCCCACCAGTTCCCAAGATGGTAGGGCTGTACTGCGGCTGCAGTGAGCAGTTGGGCTCCCTCAGACACACTTCTGGCAGGATACCCAGTCTTCTGCCCAGTAAACTACAGTTTGCAATTTTACTGAGGAGATGAAAGTACTCCTCATGTTTCCCGGGAGAAGTCCAGTTGACAGGGTTTAATGATTCACTGCACCATGCACTGAGAAAGGAAGGGTATGGCCTGGACTATGAGGCCGACATCAGTGCACAGCTTATGTAGGGCTATGAAACACATGAGAACAGATGAGGACCATCCATGGAATGGTGAAAGGAGAGGTCCTTTTGTTTACAGATGGCGAAGGGGAAGTATGTTGTGGATTGCCACCGATTGCATACAGCTTTCTGCCATTTAATGAAGTAGCTATGTTTATGAATTTTCAGAAAACAGAACGATAAAGGGGGAAAATACTTTGAAGTATTACATCAAAATTCAGATGGCAAGAATATGTTGGTGATATAATATTATAAGAAAGACTCCAATTTATCGGGTAGCACCAAGGCCTGTGGCCTCATTAGACCAATAAATCCATTACCGATCACAGGATATTTTACATACATCTTGAATGATCAGACATCTGGACTGGGTTTAATTCTATATCTATAGACCATTGGTGTCCAAAGAAAATGCAGGAGGTAACGCATATGTGGTTTTCACATTTTTCACTAGTTACATTAAGAAGGCAAAAATAAAAAGGCAAAATCAATTCTAATAATATGATTCTTAATGCATAAAATGTAATTAAAATATTCAGTAAGTATAAAATGCTAGTAGTACATTACACTTTTTCGAATTTTCTTTATCTTTAAAACCCGATGTATTTTTAATACTAACCATAGACGTTTTTAAGGTGAAGAGTCCATCTTCTCCAGAAATCATTTGTATTTCAATTTCATGAATTTTATAGCTGAAAATCAAATTCACAAATCCAAGTTGTTGAATGTTCCAAGCATATTCAAATGTTTTCTGAATATTAAATCAAATGTCAATTTTAAAATTTAAGGCTGAGCTATTTAAAATTGAGTTAACTTAAAAGCCAGCTCCTCAGGGTACTGGCCGCAGACTGTGTCTTCAGTAGGCACGTGGAGACATTGGTACCATGCTGATGGCACAGATCTCAAAACAGAGACACAGTGTGGTCCCCAGGAGACAGGATTCCACAGAGACTGTGGCAGGGTGGGAAGGATGCTTGGGCTTATGCCAGAACATAGATGTGATGGGGAAAGATACTGCGATGACTTTCTACAAGTTCAGTTTTTTAAAACCAGTGTTCAAGTTTTCTGTTCTTGCCTTGATACCTTCCTTCCAAACACTCACTAAACAAACAAACAAACAAACAACGCCTGGCATTTTTAGTCTTTTGATAGTTACTATGCCTCCTGCTGTCTAGAGTTCTTCTCCAAAGGTAGTTAGGTTTATGTAACTCCTTAAGGACCCAGTTCCTTTCTGGAATATATGAGCCTCCCTTTGGAAAGACAGCTGTCTCAGCATGCTTCCACAACTTGGCATGATCTCTGTTGATGGGGCTATAAGTACCCTGTGGGCAAAGTCTAAAGGCAGTTATTGTCTTCTGTGCCTTGACCACAGTCCTTGTCACCACCACCACCACCATCATTGTCACCACCATCATTGTCACCACCATCATTGTCACCATCATCATTGTCATCATCACTATCATCAGCATCAGCATCACCACAACCCTCAAATCCACCTAGCAACTTTTTCACTCCATTGTGCCTTCAATACCAAATTCCAAGCTCCTGTCTGAGGAGGATTGGACATTCTTAGGGCAGATTGTTGGACCATCTGCCCATCTATGTAGATTATGGAAAAGAAATGAAAATACATTTTCACATAATCTCCATAGGTTGCCCTGTTCTCCATTCTAACAGTTGAAAATACAATCCTGAAACTCACAAATATCGATTACAAACATTGAACCCTGGATCACGCAGCGTGACTCGGGTATGAATCCGTGAGAACTGAAGCCTATTGGAGAACAGGGCTAAGGGAATGTAAGCATACTGCAGATTCTCGGGGTTATAACTGTGATGGATGCTAAGCTCTGATGGCCACCGTGTGATGCTTTCCTTGGCCCAGAAAACACATGGGAAAATTTTTTTCCTGAGCACAAATTACAAATTTATAAAATGCTACTCTCCAGTTCTCTTTTGAGAGGGCTCACACAATTTACCTTGTGAACTTTCCCTGCTTTCTATGGTTATCTTCCTCTTATAGATGACAGAACAGGAAGTTAGTATCAGAGTTAAAAAATAGGTGCTGTAGTAAATGAACTTGTTTCTTGGGAAGCAACATCAAGAGATGGTCACTACCCGGGCTTAGACCCCTGGTGTGAATCCTTTAGTATAGTAGGAAGGAAGTGAGACTGATGGTGGAGGATGGTCTCCTTTTCACCACATGAGTGAAGGGGGCTGACTGTTGGTGATAAAGACACTGCAGGGATCCACCATCAGAGAGACATGACCGTGAACAGAGCAGCTCAGGAAACTCAACCTGGATCCCTGTACATGAGCAAATCAAGCCGGAAGTGCACTGCAGACATGTAGCCACTCTTGAAAGGAGATTGAAAAGGTACTCAGATGAAATATTGATTAGACATCAGCTAAGGGCTAAAGGCTCTTCTTATGACTTCCCCCTTAGCTGCATGTGTAGACTTTGGCCATGCCTTTCAGAGCCCACAGGAAAAGCTGAAAACAAAAGTAAACAAGAATTGATGTATCCATGATACTCAACCCAGAGTCTCATTTTTTCATCTCGATCTGATGATCTAAGGGGAGTTTTGCGTAAAAGAAGCACAACGAAAATCCATTTGGTGAGCTATTTTAGCAACTACCCTAAGTGTGAATTACTGATTTAAAATGCAGGCACATACGTTTGGGATGGGGATGACAGAGAGAGAGTTTATAAAGGTATAGTAAGGACAAGAAGGAGATGTGTTCCAAGTTTGACATTGGAGTTCTCAATTTAAATAAAGATACTCAGGGCATGTCAAGTGCTTTTACGATACTCTACAAATGTCAAGGCAGGATAGGTATGCAGCGGTCCCCAGAGACTGACTGGGTAAGAAGATAAACAGGTTCAGAGCAGAGGTTGCCTATAAAAGTGTCCAATTGCAGTAATGAACCCTAGAGTGCAGAACCACACCTAAACCCAGGCTGCTCTCCTCTAACGAGACCTCACTACTACACATGATGGAGTGCTACCTCGTAACGATACCTTTACTTAGTTAGTCTAACTAGTTTAAGAACTCATGAGAGGCTAAGAGGAAAATGCTTTTTTTCTCTAATTCTATGATATTGTTGTTTCTTAAACTATGGATGTAGCCATTTCTTGCACTAAGAATCAGGGCTTAGAGAAATGAAAATTGGTTTTCTTGTCACAGACCTTATGGACCAAAAGACTTTTTCGGTCTTTCAATCTGTCCATCAAAATCTTCTAAACAGAGAGCACATAAAATATTTCTACCATAGATCATGTCTTAAACGGCAACAGCTGTGTTTACAGTGGGGCTATTTCAAAGTCTGACCCTAATGACTCTAAAAGTTATGTCAACAGAATTAGTAAAAGCTGATCTTCAAAAATATTATCCTAAGGGAACCGAAGATGTAGCTTAGATTGTAGAATGCTTACCTAGGATGCATGAACCCTGGATGTGACTCCCCAGCACCATATAAATCAGGTGTGGTGATGCTCACCTGTAATCCCATCACTTAGAGGTAAAGGGAAGAGGTTATCCTTGGTTATGTGGTAAATTGAAGTCCACCTGGGTCAAGACATATTCTCACTCTTGCTCTCCTGCTTGCTCTTTTTCCATATGTGCGGAAAGGAGTGTGTGTGTGTGTGTGTGTGTGTGTGTGTGTACATATTTTAATCTAAAATAGTTTATTATATAAATACTTCACTATGGAGCACACTGAATGGTGCTGGAAATACCTTAGCATCCCATAAAAGTCTGCAGTTGCAGTTGGAACATTAGTGATTAAAAGAAAGAAGAGACCTGCCTAGGGAGGGCTCTGTAACGTGCTGTTCAGATACTGGTTGTCCATTTTCAAGCCCAGCACAGTATTTCAGAAATGTTCACAGAAAGATTTAATAAAATGTGATTACATGGTATGTGTAGTTCTCTGAACCTTCAGTCATGGGTGCAGAATTTGCACTGCAGTTCTGAGAGGAGATGTTCTTTCCAGATGTGATAAATACTTGGAAGAATTCAATTCCAAAATCCATGTCCTGCCTCTGAGAAAACTCTCTTTCTCCCCCCTCTCTGTCTCTTTTTGTCTCTCTGTCTGTCTCTGTCTCTCTGTCTCTGTCTCTCCCCCCCTCTCTCTCTCTCGCACACACACACACACACACACACACACACACACACACACACACAGATTTGTGAACATGGTCTCACACATGAATTAGAAGACATAATGGATGGATATGTGTATGTGTAACAGACATGTTTCTCTGATGTCTTAGATTTTGCTGTTAAAACATGTTGACACATGTCCTCTCAAATAAATACACTTACTTATTTTCACTGATCTGTTTAGAAGTAGCAATACATTTGTATGTGAGGTGCGGGGGAGTGGGGGAAGAATACATTTGTCCTTGGTACTAAAAAAGCAACTGTTTCTCAGAAAGATCTGGCAAGAGAAGACAGGCATTTTATAAATTATCAATAAATCAGCATCTAACTTTTTTCCCAAAATAAATTGCAGCTATTTATATAATCCAGGTGGAGACTGTGAGAAAGGAATTATAGGCTAGAGAGATACAAAGAATCTTTGTTTTTGAAAGCAGATGTAAGATGCATGCCATATACATCTGCCAGTGTGGATGACTATTACACAGAAAAGTGACTCTCTTGAAACCCAAGCACATGATTCATTTATAGCATGGTTGTTGTATTTAAAATTACTCAAATGATATTCCCAGGCCAGGGTAGGATTCATGTAGAAGAAGCTGTATTTTATGACCAAATTACCCCACTTACACCTGCGTTCCCCCTCCAAGTTGCTATGAATTGTTTTACAGGGTGAGAGCGTCTTACCAAGAGGCATTGTCATGAGCATGAACATAGTGTCATTCTCTTAAGTACAGCAGAGTCTAGGGACACATTTGGAGGTGGGGAGCGTCTCCCCACTTGTTTCAGTGATCCCAAATTTTGGAAGTGAAAAAGTTTGCAAAAACAATGCTATGGACTCTGAAGTCTATTCCTTCTTGACTATAGCTGGAGTTACATTGTTCCCTTAGACAGCATTAAACTGTTGACAGCTGAGGCCACATGCTTTCCGGTAAGATGTGATGTTTCGTTTTTGATGAGTTCATAAACTTTGAAACACAACAATGAGACTCTTATGGTAATGCACTCGCTTCATCTTGCTCTGCCACAGAAATCTTGATTCTCTGAGCTAAACAGGAAGGGTCCTGACATAAAGACAAGTCAGATGAGCACGGGAGGAGCTTGGAGGTCTAATCTCTGCAATTTTGTCAGTCCACTAAGTCATTTGTCATGTTTCATCACATCATCACAAGCTTTCTATCCACTCTGGGACCTGGCTGATCAGCCCTGAAGCTTTTAGCTGTTGATGTGATAGGAAAAGCTTGCGCTCCCATGAGTAGAGCAGAGTTTGCTGTACGTGCTAAGCCCAAGGAGCCATTTCCACTCAGCACTTCTTTATTTAGCACGTCCTATGGGCATGCTTCCAATAAAGTCCTACTCTACACCAGGAAACTGGCTCATTAAGCTTGTGAAAGGACAGGCTGGAGGAAGAAGGATTGCTCATCAAAGTCATGAACCCACCTAAGCCTACAGTGACAGGAGATCATGTACCATTGAGCCAGTTGGGGAATGCATTAATGCTATTCTGATATTTAGGGGGATATTGACATGATTCATATTTTTCTTTGTGAAGTAAATTCTAAAGATGAAGAAATTAGTATGAATTCCAAGAGGAAATATTTGGGATACACTGAGTAAATATTTTTCTTGAACATCCAAGTTGAGGGAGGTAGGTCAAAAGATTTAGGAATAGGTCATAATAAGCTTTAAAAATGAGGATAAGAAGTTCTTGATGATCTTACACATTTAGAAGACTATAGTACAGATTAGTAAAAAGGAAGTGAAGTGAGACAGAGTAGAAGACAGAATGTGACACGAAATTTCCATTTAAGAGAAAACAGGAAGTGATCCACAAGAGATAATAGGAAGTAACAATCAGAATAACAGGAGAAAACAGGAAGTAGAGAATAATAACTTGGTAGAGAACGGAAGTGACATAGAGTGGCAGGCAAGACCAGGAAATTACATAGAGTCGTAGGAGAGAACAGGAAGTAGAAGTGTTACCTAGAAGTAGGACATTAGAGCTCTGCTGGTCTGCCAGATGAGCCTGCCTCTCTGCCATCTGCCTGCTCTCCTGTGCCTGAGATAATCATACTCAATCTGGATTTTACATTTTACATGTAAAACGAACACCCACACTCCAAAAGTGCTACAGTCTAAATTTATTCTTCCCTTTGAGAAATGGTTCATCATCCTACTCAATTGTTCAACCAAAGAACCAGATATAGAAAGTAAAATATCTTCACACCCTCAAATATTCAGTCTCCCACCTCCCACATCAAACCAGTCATAACCTGCCTCCCCTCCCACTCTGTGAGTCTGCTCAGTTCCTCTTACTCATTGGCATCCCACTGGCAACAGATCAACCTAAAATTTTCTTCTTCCCATTATAGCTTTCATGTGGCTGCTACTTATGGTAGGACCATAAAGTGAAGTCCACGTAAGTTGGTACTGCTTAGATAAGCCCTCATTGTCAATGAAAATTTACTCCTTAGACTCTCATGAAAGAACGCTGTTTTCCATGTATGTATTCTTTTCACCTCCACATTTTCCCCACAAAAATGTAGACAACACAGTATGTCCTTTTCCTCCTTGGCTAGCTGATACCCATCCTCTAGAACCCAAGTTGAATCTTTCTTTTTTGCATCTTGACATCAATGATCTCGTACTCTGAACTGTACACTTTATCTCAGAAAACAGAGAATCATCAAATATGTGTAATTTGTTGGATTGTAAGAAGACATGTTAACAAATGGCCTTTCATAGCAGGCTGTGAGCTCCCTAAAGATAATGACAATCTGAATGATCTTCTTCTTCTGTCTCTTTGTATACAGAGACAACTCAAGTTCTGTAGATCAAGGGAAGGACAGAAATGATAATGGAATCTTGGTATGAGAATAACTATTAGTGTGTCAGTTTTTCATCAGGGTCTCTGGTTGTTATTAAGTTTATTTTGTATTCTTCTATGAAATGAATTAACAATGACAGAACATCTAGGACGATTTTTTTGCAAAATCAATGTGCAGTTAACCCACAAATGAGAACTTACATTCCTTTAAGGAGCAATGATTACTAGTATAACTTAGAAATAAAAACATGAGCTATGCAATGAATTTGTTATATTATTTGAGAATTTCCATCCCAGAATTTTAAAGATTGCATTGATTTATGATACTTTAGGGAAACATGGCCCCTATATAATATATTCGAATATGAGATTGTTCATTTGATTGCTTTTTGGCATGGTTGCCTTCTAGTTGGTTTTTCTTCCCCATCCTCTCTTGATCATCTAATCCTAGCAAGGACAGGTAGGTTACTTGTTTTGCATTCTGTTTGCAATATTGGATTTCATACAGAAGTAATCATTAGGTCGTATATTTGTCCTGAAGAGTTTACTCTAAAATTCCTCAGCCAGGCATCATACTGGTCACATTTGTCATTGTGTTGGGTCCAATGCTAATTCATGCTCAGCTCCTGTGAGACCTAACAAGGTTAGGTTGCTTTTGTCCGAGTAGATTACATAGCCAAAAGCATTTTAATATTGAGAGGCTGGAGAGCTTAGAAGGAGCTTTGTTTGCCTTAAGAACACAGGGTATTTCTTTAGAACTTCCTGCCAATGTCCTGCTCTCTAGACCCAGGAGCCTCACATCATCTGACCTCACACTGTCTCCAAGGGTCCCTTGCCAGAGAACAAAGGTCAACCAGATACCTCAAAATAGTATGTTGTTGAGCACAAAAGAGTGGTTCTACGGAAAAACTAGAGATTTTTGAACATTTAACAGGTAACAACTGTGGCTATCTCATCTGCTTCTGATAAACTCTTAAAAAAGGAAAGGAAGAAATTAAAAAAGAAAGTGCTCAAATAGGAAAGGCAAGTGATGAAAATGCGAAGCCTTTTTTCTATTTTTTTTAATAATTCTTTATTTTTTATTGGATTTTATATTTACATTTCAAATGTTATTCCCTTTCCCAATTTCCCTTCCCCTATCCCATCCTCCTCCCCTTCTTCTATAAGGGTATTCCCCTCCCCATCCACCCCCTCTCCCCAGCCCCCAACATTCCTAATAGCCAGAAGCTAGAAAGAACCCAGATGCCCTTCAACAAAGGAAGGGAAGCCTTTTTTCAATTGGTGTTTTTCTTCCAAAAATGTTCCTCCAGAGTTTCTGAAACTTCCTGAAATTCACTTGCCAAACTAGATGCTGTTTCCATTTCTGCTCACCAAACCCCTAAGAATTAATGTCATTACTGTGATCAGTCAAATGTCAACTTCTTCCACCTTGGTTTATAGTCAGCTCTGCATTCGAAGAGGAAAACGGTCTCTACACACATCCTCTGGTCTGACCTGATGGAGACCTCATTCTTTGTTCTCCATCAGGCTCCCTTGAGCCTGTTTCCATTCATGTGCAAAAAGAGTGATGACCACTGCGTGATAGTGATGGAGATACTGTCCAGATCCTCTAATTTGATCTTTTTCACTTAGAAGTTACTCTCACAGTGAATTTTGTCACTTCACACCAGTTTGTCCCTATATTCCAATATGCCAGTCTAGCCTATATGGCAACTTCCAGGCCAGACCAGTGAGAAATTAAGTTAAAAAAGAAAACTGGGCAAGTCTGGAGAATAAAACCAGTTTCTGTCCTTTGGCCTGCCCATGTACTCACACCCATCATATGCAGGCATGCACACATGCGCGTGCACACACACACACACACACACACACACACACACACACACCTACCATATGACCTCTTTCCTATCCTCTTGGCATAGTATAAGGTTGCCTTTTTTTCCCTCATCGGTCTGCTTTCCTTCCCATTTAACCCCCACAAGCTTGTAAACAAAACACAGCACAATCCAATCAACAAAAGCAGAGCACTACACCACCAGCCCCTCCCCTCTGAGATAATTCAGAACCTGAGCTGAAGAGCTACAGAATGGAGGCCAAGCATTCTCCTAGAGCCTGGGGGATGCTGAAGAGGGAAAGATGGCATTTGGGATGACTGTGAATGGCCCATGAAGAGAAGCCAGTGCTGATGAACTACTTAGACACAAGTGGTCTGAAGAATGTTGGCTCTGGCTGCGTGCATGATGTCATCCTAAGCAAGAGGTGGCAGCCCTTTCTCTCCATTCCTCCTTCTGGAGGTCTTAGTACTCTGGCATGAATGAAGAACCATGAAGAGTACCTGGGGCTAACTGCCACTTCCACTCAGTCCTCTCTGGAACTGGAAATTTTCCCAGAGAAAGGTCAGTGGCTTGAGGTGATTTCTTTCTCGCTTTTTTTATTCTGCCACACAAAATGTCAGACTTTCATAGAAAAGTGGGTGACAGGCAACTTTTGCCACAGAAACATTTTCAGTCACAGCATAATGACGAGTGAGCTTTTCTTTTGCCAAGGCCGGTGGACCTGTTTGAAGAACAGATAGCAGAACAGGAGACTCTCAGGAAATACCAGATGAGGTAACACCATGTCTGCTTTGCCTGGGGAATTCAGGTTGTGCTTTTTGGTCTCTTCTGTTTTGAGAATAGAAGTGTTTTCATGGTTGAGCAGCAAGACCACAAAGTTATGAGAAATTGTTGAGGCTTCTTTACAGAATGTTGCTAGATGGATTTCTTTCAATCTATCAACATAACTCAACAGAAATCAATGGTTGTCTACTGCAAAGCATGAGAAACTCATTGCTGTGTTCAACTAACTATTCAACATGAAGCAACTTACAGTTGCTTTGTGTCACAGTTTAAAGGGACACCAGCTCAAACAGAAAGGAAGTCAGGAGGCAGCTACTTACAGTGCATTCAGTCAGGAAGCTGGTGAGACGAATGCCAGTGTTAAGCTTACTTTCTCTTTTCCATTCAGTCTTAGACTCCAGCACCCAGGGTGGTGCCACTCACATTTACTGGGGTCTTCTCACGTCAATTAGCTTAATCTAGAAACTTCCCGGTTCTCCAAGACAATTCTAGACTCTGTAAAGTTGACAATCAACACTGACCATCACAACCAGGAAGAAATCTTTTTTTAAAAGCGGGGCTCCTCAGCACTCCTGTGTTCTCTCCACATAAGGTTGAAGGAATAAAGAGTAAGCCAGGTCCTTATGCCAGGAGACTAAAAAAATCAGAAAGAGCCTGGACATGTCCCTCTTTCAAGGGATCCTGGTAATTAAAATTTAGAGACACATGTCCCCAGGCTGCATTAGATCCATCTTTCAGAGACAGATTGCTAGAAACAACGGGGGCTTCACACTTAATTAATGTAAGTTTACGTCTAGGTTCTGCTGCCCACAAGCAATGTGATTGTTGTCAAACTTTTTAACTTTCTTAAACCTTGCTCTCTGTTACATGTAAAACAGGGGAAATGGAAGCACCATCTAGGACCATGGAAAGTCTTCAAATGAACGATCATATGTCAAACACCTAGCATGGCAAGCGAGGTTGGAATACACTCTTAGAAGGCTTTGTGTCCAAGAAGCACTAGGAGTCTCCCGATATGCAGAGCAGTACTTCTCCTACTGACTAGGATAAAATGCAGATGTTATGCGCCACGCAAGACATTCAGACAGCAGCACTGAAGGCTGCCCGTAGTAAAGCATGACCAGTTCCAGTGGCTCCTCTGAAACACGCCTAGCTTTCCAAGACACCTTTTACAGGACTGTCAGCCATGATTTCACTGGAAATTTCTCCTACTCATTTATGTTTTCTCCCTGTTCTGTGTGCTGAGAGAGAACATCCAAGTCAACTGTCACCACTTCACGTGACACTGAGTTTCTGTGTGCAGAGCTGACTCTCCAGAACGGTTTGCTTTTAGACAGACCAATCCTGCTCTGAAAGGTTCTAACTCCATCATTTCACATGATCACATATGATCCTAAGCCTGTAGAGCAGGCTCCTGAACATGTACAGCTACTGTGCCAGTTGGATAAAATGAACCAGACCCTCTGCAACCATATGCAGTTACCTTCAGCAGACACACTCCCTCCTTGGTTTCCCAGGCAAGCCTGTGTTAGTTATATGCATGTTTTTCTTAATATACTGATTTTGAGAAGTTTTCTTTTTGTAATTATTTCACCCTCTGTGCATATCCAGATTTTCTATGGCACACATGAGAGAAACAACCTGTTTCCCACTGTGGCTTAGGAGAAAATAGGCTAGCCATTTTATTATAAGTCAACAAGACAGTATTGTGTTGTTGGAAGAATATGCTTCTGAAAAAGGTAACTCTGGCTTCTAAGTCCATACCAAACACTCTCTAACCACAGGTCTCTGAAAGAATCCTTTAATGTGGAAAGTCTTGTAGCTGATCCATAAAACAGTAATATTCTCATGAACTGAGTGTGTGGTTACATGAGATAATATTGCTCAATCGATTAGTTCCATAGATAATTGATACCACTATGTGCTGGGCGATAGCTCATTGGTAAAGCATCTGTCACCCAAGCATAAGAACATAAGTTTAGTTCCCAGAATCCCTGTAAAGATGTGGGGCATGGGAGTTGAGGATTTAGTTCAGTGGTAGAGTGCTTGCCTAGCAAGCACAAGGCCCTGGGTTCGGTCCTCAGCTCCAGAAAAAAAAAAAAAAAAGATGTGGGGCATGGTGCTCTGCACTTATAGTACAGCATTGGGCAGATAAAAACAAATGAATCTCAGAGGCTCACCAGGCAGTCTAGCCTACTCTGTGGACAGCTTCTGGGGAGTGACGCCCATGGTTGATCTCTGGACTCTATGGGTGTACATTGTACATACCTGCAAACACATATGCACCCACATTCATATATACCCAAAGAATCTGCGCTTAGCCTTCAGCCCTTTCCTTTATGGGGCCTACAGGTCAAAGTCATGATTAGACTCATGAGGATGCCACCATGGCTATGAGAACGCAGGAGAATCATTGGTTTTCTCTGTGCTTTAATTATCCTGTTTGATGCTGTCCTGAGTGGGTGTTCCTTCCCACCAGCAGAAGACTTAACTTCCATTTTATCAGCATGCTTTTCAAGCATAGGCAGGCTGTCACTTATTTTAAAGGATTATTTTTTTATATGATAGGAACATTTAACTCTTTTCCTGTTGAAATAACTGCTTCCCATTCTGGAAGATTCTTTAAAATGGTCACTGCAATTCCCAAGTTTCTGATGACCCCATGCCCGTGAGCACCAGTACCAGAGACTCTCCACGCACTATTAGATCAAATCACCACCGGGACATTTCTAAAAGGGAACCTGCAACCATGTTTCCTGTTTCTTTCTTTATTAACAAAATGCAGCAAATAGCATCCTTTTAACGGATACTCAGATTGCCTCTAGAGGAAGCACTTTGTTAACGAGCTTTACGGCCTTGTTTGAGGAGAGTCGTGTAGACATATCAAGTTTCCTTTGAGCCAACTTGCAGAGTGCCTGGGAATTTGGGCCAGACAATGTTTCATGACACAAGTTTCCTAAATTTTATTGTAGCAAAGCAGGGACTGGATTATTTACACTGTGATAACATCTGCAGTGGGCTGGGGTTGGATTTCAAAAGAGAGAGAACATTTTACAAATGGGTAACACCTGCATGAGGAAAATGAGACAGGTTAGGATGGACAGATTGTCTGGATGCAGAAACATCCAGTGTCTAGCCGGAGCTTACTCAGAGGATGAGAGGAAGACTCAGGAAGCCATGGGGCCCCATGATGATAATCAGTCATGTCACTCTGTCCCTCAGAAACCCTTAAGGAGCTTTCCGCGGCTGTAAAAATAAATGTAGAACAAGAACCTACGGCTGCCATTCAAAGACTAGACAGGGCCTTCCACCTCAGAGTGTGGAGCTCTGAAGATGCACTGAACTCTTTCCCGCCATGGCTGTTAGCTCTAGTGTCTCTCCTCAGCTCACTGTTAGTACATGCTAGTTTCTGTTGAGGGTGTCTTCCCACCACCTACAGGTTACTGCCCCAAGTGTCTCCTCTTCCTCAGCTTCCCTAATTGTGTCCTCTCTCAGAGCTCACCCTGCTTTCCCTGGATGCTGTCATCTAAGTTCTTTCTGTTCAGATGGCTTCGGTAGTCTTTATTGCAAGCACCTACTGCAGTTTTCTCTCCAATATCTATGCATGTATTCCACATGGGCTTTCCTGCTAGACTGTAAATTCTATGAGGCCAAGGATGAGCCCAACTTGAGTCTTCATTTCATCTTCTTTCTATATGAACAAAGTGCTTAGATAGTGGGGCCTGTTAGGCACCTTATGGGTGCGTTGATGAGTAAATGGGACTGTGGTATTTTTCACTGACTGCTAACAACAAAATATATAAAGGGTATCATTATATCTCCAGGTAGACCCATCTAACCATATGTCACAGGACTAATACTCACACGTCAGGTCATTATAACGGCCCATTGAGGGAGAATGTCTGTAGACTCCATCTCTTTGTCTTTTTGTAATCTGATGAACTAAAAGCTAATGAGAGACCTGGCTTCAAAGAGTAAGATGGACAGCATTTCTGAAGAGTGGCACCTGTGGCCTTCTTAAGTTTTCATACATGTACATGGCACATACACATTTTTAAAAAGAAGAGAGACACTTGCTAAGAATGTCAACTGATAGGTACCTGATACAAAGAAGAATGAGACACATGTCCTTTTCTGCATATTCACAATTTGGCATCTTAGTATTCAGACAATGCTAAGTGTTCACGGGTGGTACACAGTTCTTTATGTGTTGGACCGCCCTGCCATTATTTTCTTGGCTATGCCATGGTTGCTTTTTCACATTAGAATGGCTTCTAGACCTCCAATTAAAAGCAGGGACGTGGTTCTAATCTGAAGACTGATTAGAAAACAAATGAGTTCAGAGATCCTCCCTGACGTTTCCTCATCTGTGTTTGCCAAGCATACATATCCTATCGACCAGACAAGGTACTGAGAGGGTCTGATATGAAAACAATGAGGGATGCAAAAGTCTAGAGGTCAAATACTCTGGAGCTGGTTCCTGGGATGCCAAAGAGCTCCTGTGGTTTAGAACAAGGAGCTAAAGAAAAGCAAGTTAGGGTATACTGGGGGGTGGAGTGGGGTGAAGTGTGATGTGGTAGGGTGAGGTGTGGTGTGGTGGTGTGGTTGGATGGTGTTGGTGGGGTAGGGTGAGGTGTGGTGGGGTGGGGTGGAGTGGGCACTGAAAAGCACACGTTCAGTTGATGCAGACTCCACAAGTTGGAGTCTCCAGGACAGGTTGCCATCACCTGCTTCTCTCTGTCACCTATCTTAGCTCTGCCTCTTAGTTCTCTTATTAGCTCTACTTCACCATTTCATACTTTTAAATAATAAATTCAGCTCACTTCCCCATCTCATTTACTTCTCTCCCATCAACTCCGTCTCATCCCTTCCTGACCCTTTCCCAGAAGTCTTTTGATCCATTTAATCTGCCCTTAATCCTCATGTGGCCATGGTGTTGAAACTATCTGCTGAAGTGTATACATGGGTTGGGAGTCGGGCACTATCATCAGTGGGAGCATACCCAAAGCCAGTGATTCTCCGTTATTTTGCTGGCTAATATAGATGTGACAAAAAACTGAAAAATATACATAATTAATATTTTAGAAGGACAAAGACATGTGAGGTATGTTCGTTAAGATATCTTTATAATTTGTGGGTATCCAGTAGCATTAGCATGGACAGTTGGAACTAAGTATGATAAAAATATATTATGTGTATATGAAATTCTCAAAGGATAAATGAAAGAACTTTTTTAAATATCTTCATAATGTGATGTTCTTAGCTGGAACTGTTAGGTTCCATTGATAGTTGTCCCTCTGAGACAGATCTTTCTCTCGCTCACTTCTCTTACTGTTTTAATGGGATAAGAAGGTTTGTGTTATCCTCATTATCTGAAAAGGTGCTCAGAGGATTCAGCTTCAGTAGTTGACAAAACTGATTTCTCAGGCAGGAAGCATGATTGCCTTTTTCTTAGTGGTCCTCCAGGGACGTTTACTGTCCCTGTGTTTTATTAAGAGGCCAAATGAGCAGTGAGGAAAGTTACACAATTCAGAAGGCACTTGTCTGTGCAATTGCAGGAAGGGAAAGCATTTTCTAAATGCATAGCTAGCTCTTTTGAGAGATTTTTCTCTTCGAGACTGTTTAGCTGTGAACTTCTCTCTGCATTGAAAGACCTGAAGTCCATCCCAATAGCACTTAAACTTAGAGCACAGTGGGTAGCAATTAGGAGAAATTTAAAGCATACCCAGGAGGTCCCAAAAGTAAATATTTCTCTGGACAGATGTGGTATAGCTGAACCAACTGAGTGTTTTTGTGACTGTAGTGAATCAGAGAGATAGCAGTCTTTATTGCCTGTGGATGTAGTCTGTGATTTCAAAATACAAGTGGTGTTAAATGTTCCCAGCAGAGGCTCAGGCACTTAATAAGCAAGCCATCGCTGCTGCCAGGTTATAATCATGTTGCCTTGGGTCGTTTGCCCAATCCTAAGTAATAAGGTTGCCGTCGCCCTCCATTTGAGGTGTGTTTATCGTGCAAGAATTTAGGTCAAATTGAACTTTAATTTCACTTGATCTTATTTTCTGCTAAGTGCATTCGGAGAGGAGTGAATCACAAGATTCATTTTCTTCTATATTCTTGTTTAAAAGTTTTGCCAGAGAAGGAAAAATCAGTATCCCCTGTAACCTTGATTGGATAATTTGGGGTGTTTACTACATCTTCTTACTTAGTAAAAAGTTGTAAAGAGGATAGTGCCTCTTGGAGCTCTGGTCTTGTTGTGTTCATCCTTGGATGATTGACAAGGACAATATTCTGTGAGATTCTACCAGTGGGTAAGGTTGAATCAGCCACAGAGGGAGCCATATAAGCATTGACAGAGGCCACAGGGTATGAATCCAGAAACAGTGAGTGCTTGGAAAATAGTAACCCATGGTGGTTTGCAAGGCCTGCAGTTACCTTTGTTACAATGTAGTCTGCTTACCCAAAGTAAAAATTATTCCAAAATGGGTTTGGATTACATTTTGACCCAGCTGAGGCCAGCATCAGGCAGGTGCAGCTCACCTGGAATACTGGGTGATTTAAGTGCATCATCATAATTTACTACTGAGTATGTAAGATTTTTGCTTCCCATCACCTAACTCATAAGGAAAGAGCATCCCACTGCCATAAACACATAAGCAATTGTCTTACTCTGCTGCTCAATCTGAGGTCTGTGTGACCGTCTAGAATTAGTATATACTCAGAGACATAAAATGGCAATCACATTCTCATGGAAACTTCCAGGGAAAGGTAGGATTTCAAATGTCTCATCTGGAAGTTTTAGGATTTGTCTTAGTTACTTTTCTTTTGCCGTGACCAAGGAAACTTATAAAAGAAAGCATTTAACTGGGGACTCACAGTTCCAGAGGGTTAAAGTCTATGACAGTCACGGCACGAAGCATCGAAATGGTCAGGCATACATAACACCGGGCAGCAGCTGGAACTTACACTTGTTCCACAAACACGGGGCAAGCACAGTGCAGGGAACAAGGAGTTGTGTGGGCCTTTGAAACCTCAAAGCCTGCCCCAGTGACACAGTTCCTCTAGCAAGGCCACACCTCTTAATGTTTTCCACACAGTTCCACCAGCTGGGGACCGATAGTCAAACATGAGCCTTTGGAAGTCATTCTTATTTCACCACAAGTTTCAATACATCTTGTCAAGGGAATCAAGTAAATGAAATAAAAAAACAAAAGCTGTGTTTTGAACAGGTAAGGTAAGAGAGATATGAACATTAGCTGAGGCAGGACTCTCCTATTTCAGAATGACGGTGAAATTACTAATGCATATACTATTTACATAGCATCTTTATATTGAAGCCCGATAGCAAAGACTTTAGTCCATTACCTTCTCTTGCCTCACTTTAAGCCTTCTTCCTATGGTTTCCCTTCTACTGTCTTGTCTGTCTCACAAACACATTTGTGTGCGCCTGTGTGTGAGTGCCTGCGTGCATGCCTGTGTGAGGGGTGGGTGGGTGATTTTGTGTGTGAGAGACAATAGGTCATAGTTGACTTTTTGAGTCGGCCTTGTTTTGCTTCTTCTCCACCTTCTCCAAATTGATGTTGCAGCAAACAGGATTGTTTCATTCTTTGCAGCAGACTGAAACTCCATTGTGTATGTGTACCACAAGTTCGTTATCCCTAAATACATTGGTGGACATCTGGAACTGTTTATGTCTTGGATCTTGTGAGTGGTACATATGCTGGTATCTCTGTGGTGCTGACACAGACTCCTTTGGGAACATTCAGGGTGGAATCCATGACTCACACCATCACTGTGTTCACTTTCATGAGGAACCTCCTTGCTGGTTCCAATAGTAGTAGCACCAGCAACGTACAAGGGTTCCCTTTCCTCACATCCTTGTCCACATTCAATGTTTCCTTTCTCGTTTCTGTTTTTGTTGCTGTTGCTTTCTTGATGACAGCCATTCTGACTCAGATGATATGGAATCAGGGAGAGAAACTTTAATTACTATTTTCTTGTTACAGAAATCAATGCTTTCTTTATGAAATAAAACTTCTCCAACCTCTAAACTTGTGTTTATGTAGAACTGCATATTGAAATACCACACAGAGGAAAGCTAGGATAAAGAGGCAGCTGGTTGATGAGCATCTGAGACCTAAACATCAGCCTGAGCTGGGTCCTTCCTCAAGGAGCTAAAGACTCAATAGAGGCTCCAGGATCCTGCTGGATCATCTGTGACAGGGATAGCCAGGAGGATGTGTGGTCTAAGTCTCCAGACTCATTGCCATCTTCTTCTAGACCATTACTTCCCAAAGCTGAAGTTCATTTATCTGAAAGAACATAGTAAAAAAAGCAAACAGCTCTACACATCTACTCAACTACACAAACCACATTTATTCATGATTCGGAGTGCACAGGACAAAAAGGAGGACATTCAGTCTTGCTTCTAGAGACTGAAGAACTCTCAGGCTTAACTCAGATCACCAAACAATGAGACATTGGGCGTTTAACTCCCCATGCTGACTGTTTCATATGCTGGTAAATTAGGCATCCATCTTTCTGGAATTCCTTGATCATTGATATATAATCCAAAGCATTGGTATGGGAATAAGTTTCTACATATCGTTTCCTATTAATTAGTCCTTTCAAGCCTGTATGTCTTTGTTAAAGAATATATTGTTGTAAAGTTTTTCTGAATATATTCCAAACTTAAATTAACTACTAATGTGATTGCCACTTCTATCTAACAACATGAGCATATAAAAGGTCAGCATATGTAGAGGATCAAATGCCACACTGAATACTAGCCATGGCGTAGATGTCATTCTAGTTCCTACCACATTCTGTGCTTCCTGTAATCTTGGGAACAGATTAGGTATTCTCATTACATGGGTGAAAAAGCTGAAATGAGAGTGTATCTTCTGCCCACAGTTATTTAGCTGAGAAGCATTAGTCTTGGAGCTGAACATGGACATTCTCAACTCCCCTAGTCTGTCTTCCAGTTTCCTCTCTGCATCCAGAAGACTCAGTAGTAGAGTTAAAACCAACAAATTAAATAAGCAAATTTATGCAAATTATTGAAACATAATGAGAGCATGTTTTATGTTTTTTCACACAGACATCCATTTTTATACCTAACAGTCTTATACCCAATATGTGCTATAGACCTTAGTGACACTTATTATAAAGTGTCAGTATCAGGTATTAAAATTCAGGCCTCACAGTTTAAGCATGTGCAAGCAACTGAGTGGCATTGCACTCCAGGTTTTTAATAGCATATGCTCCCCAAGAGGAGGATGATAAGTAAGTGACATGGATACCAACTGGATAGTTTTAGTTCTACAGGGTCAGAAGAAAGAAAATGCCCATGGGACACTGCCAAGGAGCCACAAGAAAGGAGAGTGACATTTGAACCCATCTTCTTATATTATCATTAAGAAAAACCTAATTACTGAGTCAGCTGTGTAGATCAGAGAAGATAAGAAACACTGGTCAAAGGAAGACCAAAGACAATGCCTTAAGAAATGAAATAAATGGAGATAAGATTTATAAGAAACATAAAGACTGTGGTGGTATATAATAGTATAGTGAGGTCATTGGAATTTATTTTGAAAATAAAGACTCAAAATAAAGTGGTTAACAAGATGTGATTCCCATTGATGCTCGACAAGACCATCCTCTGCTACGTATGTGGCTGGAGTCATAGGTCCATCCCAGTGTACACTTGTGATAGTGGTTTAGTCCCTGGGAGCTCTTGGGGATCTTGTTGGTTGATATTGTTGTTCTTCTTATGGAGTTGCAAACCCCTTAAGCTCCTTCAGTCCTTTCTCTAACTCCTCCATTGGGGACCCCATTCTCAGTCCAATGGTTGGCTGTGAGCATCTACCTCTGTATTTGTCAGACATTGGCAGAACCTCTCAGGAGACAGCTATATCAGGCTCCTGTCAGTGTGCACTTCTTGACATCCACAATAGTGTCTGGGTTTGGTGGCTGTATATGGGGTGGATTCCCAGACTCTGAGCATTTTCAAAAGGGCAAGTACACATATGCCAATCCAGAAATAGAGCTAAGCTTATAATCCTGGTGATTCACTTTCACTGTCAACTTTACACGATCTAGAGACACCTGGGAAGAAAGTCTCACTAGAGGGTTATCTGGATCAGATTAACCTGCAGGCTACACTCTGAGGAATGCTCTTGACTGTTTGCTGATGTAGGAAGACCCAGCTCCTTATGGAGAGCACCAATCCCTGGGCAGAGGGTCCTGAACTATAGAAGGCAACAGACAGCTCCTGGATGTGAATGTGACATGATTAGAAGTCTCAACCCCCTGCCTCTCGGGTGTAATCGAGAACAATAACAGAAAAGCCTTTCCTCCTCCATGTTGCTTTTATTAGAGATATTTTATTACAGCAGCAGAAAGGAAACTAGTTCATGTCCCATTAGAGACTCACAATGTCTCTCTGTCCACCAAAAAACAAAACAAAACAAAACAAAACAAAACACAAAAACAAAAACAATAAAAACAAATATCAAGTGCCAAGAGCAGCTTGTTAACACATTTCCCTCTGTCTTGGCTAGCTAAGGAAAAAAAAATCTTCCAACAACTCTCATTCTTTTGATAATAAAACAAAACTTATTGATACAATTTCAATCTTAATTGATCTAGCCTTGAACCCAGGTCTTTCTGCAAGGAGGGTATTAAGGGGACTCAAAAGAATTAAAATTGCAGCAACATTAACTAAAATCATTAGACGAATATGAAACCAGGAGCAAGTTCCCAGGCATACAGCATATGTGCTAATGACAGCCACAGCAGCTCGCCTGTCCTGTAGCCAGTTCTCAGTGTTGTAGGCGGCTTGAGAATTCCCCTCAGGCTCTGTGTAAACTCATCTGTTCAGAAGAGACCGGGTTTCCCAGAGTGGGAGCAAAGAAGGTGAAAACTTCTTCAGTCTGGTAGCAAGTTCTCTTATCCAGTGGATTTTTTAAATTATATGGCTACCTGATGTAAATCTCAGAAAAGGAATGTGGAGCTGCTGTAGGTACAAGGGAGATTTTTCAGTTGTATTCTAGACTTCAGCTAAACTACAAGCCAGGAGACATGGTCTGTCTCAGGATGACAGCAAAGGAAGAAGCAAGGACAGAACAACCTTCACTTGGGTGTCCAGTTGGCCCACCACCTACTGTAAGACTTGACTGAACCAGGAAAGACGGCACTTCCCTCATACCAGAAAACAAAGCTGGAAAGTTTCCTCCAACCCCCAGAAGAAAATGAGAAAGTGAGTAACTCTGGTTCACCAGTTGAGAGCACTAGCTTAGGTGTCAACAAAAACAGCTTCTTGGGAATGAAATTTAGAGTAGATGACATGAGCCAATGTCCGGTTTGCAGGTAATGATGAGATAAATAAACACTATCTGGAGTTAGGTGTGGTAGCCATCTTTTAAGACTATCACTCTCTGAACACCCTCCCAGCCCAGACCCTCAGAGCCAGCGTCTGCTTCTCGCCCCATGTCCTTGCCAGCTTTCCCATCACTTGCAGCCATTGTCTGACTTGATTGACAATTCTCAAGTAGCAGCTAACTCACCCATTGGACAAGACACGGACAATGCAATTTGTTGCACACTCTTTGCTCGCTCGTATACACCATTTGGAAGGAATAACCTGAGGCTGATACTTGCTTATATTTTGGAAAGCGAAATATAGATTGAGTTCTGAGATTGACAGGCTAATAATCTCTGCTTCTGTGTCACATATCCTTGCACAAATAACATAATTTAGTTAAACAAAAAGTAAAAGCAAAAGAGAAATAAAATACATATTAGAAAGTCAGGAACGTTGGCAATCTGCCATTTTCCCCCCATTAACCTCAATTAACTGCACAGACTGCTGCCTCTGAGGTAGGACACAAACAACATGGCTCTTTGTGAACCTGTAACATTTCACAGTGAAAGCTCAAAACAGTAATTATCACAGCACTGAGTTTGTTTGGAAGCTCCACGAAAGGCATGGCATTTTTAAAAGGCCACAGTACCAATGCTGAGTGAATAGTCTCGCAATACCATCACCTGCTTTGAACAACCAGAGCATGTGAACCTACCTGTGCATACATACACACATATAATCTTTCTACGGGGCTAGAGAAAGGTCTCAATCAATAAGCATTTGCACCATTAACGGAAGGCTCTGAGTTCACTTCCAGGATTCTGCCTTAATGAAGCCTGTCATAGAGGCTTGCACTGACCGCCTGCCTGACAGTGCTGGGTAGGCAGAGACTAGCAGATCTCTGAGCTCCATGGCCAGTCAACCTAACCTACTGAGAGAGTATCAGGCCTGTGAGAAACCTTGTTTCAAAATATACCATGGAGCTGATCAGAAGGCTCAGCATGGCAAATCACCTGTTCTCTGACTTTCACACCTACTCAATTGTACACACACACACACACACACACACACACACACAACAACAACAACAACCAGGGTGAACAGTGTCTGTGTAATAGTACTCAGAGTTGATATCTGGCCTCCATATATGCACACACATATGTTCATATACATACATACCCTTCAAAAAATATTTAACTGGATGCATTACGCTGTATCTACTTAAGATACACAGTTCCTCTAATTTATTCCTTAGCTTGGTTAAGATGGCCTGGTCCCCTTTCACAGAGCTTGTGTTAAGACTGAAAGGCACCAACAGTAGCTTCATTTCTGAAGCATCATCATGGCTGTCCTGGGAAAGGCATGGGCTCCTGCAGAGACAGCATACAAAGTTTGTAACGGGATTGCTTGTAGCATTTTCTGCAAAAGAAGATAAAGCTCTCCTCTTCTGAATTGACGTAGTCTTTCCTCGGGGGTACTACAAATAATGCTAACTCCTCCCCTTATTCCCACTTTGTCTTATGTAAGAAGAAACTATCACATGTTAACCCTAATAGGGAAGGTTATTTGCTACCTCCAAAGCCATTGTTATTTTAGAGGAAAACACTGAAGTCACATCCTCCACGTTGATAGACGGTGAACAGATTTCATCACATACAACACTTCCGCCAAAGCATAGACGAGCAGTGAAACGGCCTTGCTTCAGAGACTCAGTGAGGAGGTGTGAAAGCAGTGGCATCTGTGAAATTCTAGGCCGGTGAAATGGCTGAGAAGGAAAATGGCTTCCCCAAGTCTGACCATCTGAATCTAATGCCCAGGACCCTCTTAGGAAGGAGACAGCTAGGTCCTGCCAGAATCCTTGACTTTCTCCATTGTTTATGTGAGACATGCACCCCTGTGCATACACAATAAATAATGTAGCACAGTTTTTAAAATTACAGAGAAAGAAAATGCCAATTCCCGAGTGTTTCGGGAAGTGTGCCATTACTTTGTTTTAACATCCAGCCACTGCTATTAGCACAACGCTGCCGAGAAGACCTGTTGGACAAACGCTAATGAACAGTTACATAGGCCATTTGCAATTAGAACATCAAAATGGTGGTTGTTAAAATTAAATTGCTTCACAAATTGTTTGTCTTGAAGCCATTAAATATTCTCCTGAGACCTCTCTATCCTGTCAATTTACCTAGACAACAGAAAGGTAAGCCCCAACCAGCCATAGAGCTATCACGGATTTTCAGACAGGTGGCACAAAAAAAATGATATTTTACATCACAATTTAAGCTGAAGTCTTGGATTGTGTGAAAATTAACTGTAAAATGCGTGCCTTTTCTCATTCCCCTTTTAAAAATTGCTAACAGGTTTCTGATATCATGCAAAGAAAGCTTTCTATAAAAAGCGGATTTTCTTAACTAGATCTCACAATGTTGCTACTAAGGGGTCTTGTATAATTTATAGAATGAAACTGGTCTTTAAGAATTGTATGTCTTCAAAGCACACGCGCATTTTCAAGACTTTACACATCCTCTGACTAATTTGCACTTTGTCCATCCTCTTGATTTGAGCTGTCACATGGAAACAGATGTGGGAACAAATTATTTGCAGTGAAATAATTTCTTAGGGGAGCACAGTGCCTGTTTTCACACCTCGGGGGTGAATTAAAGAATGTTCCATGATCTTTTGAACAAACAGGAGGAGACTTCGTCTCTCAGTTGTCTGGTTACTAAATTCGCAGACAATGTCAGTGCGACCAATCTGAGTTAATAAGGATTCCTTCTGAGTTTAATGAGAAATAGTTCCCAGTGCTCTTAAGGTTTTTTTACTCAAGGAAAATGCATACTGTTTTTTAAGTTTTTAAAATTATTTTTTAAGTTTTTAATACTTAAGATATATGTTGAGCATGCCCTCGACCCCCCCATGTCACCTCCCATTAGTCTCGTCTGCGTCTCCATACGGTTTCGAAGCTACTTCCCTGTCATGTATAATGCATGATGATTTTACGTCTCTATACAAAATCCAGGAAGCACAAGCAAGAGAAAACATATGCTATGTCTTTCTGAGCCTGACTTAATTCTCTTCAAAGGATGGGCGCAGTTGCTTTAAGTCAACACGTCAGAGAGACATTTGCACAGTGTCTTTTGCAGCGCTGCTCAGAGTAGCTGTTAGCCAGCCAACTGAGGTATCGAACAGCGGAGAAATGGATAAGAAGAGCATGGTTTATATGCACAATGGATTTTTTTCAATGTCAAAGAAGAATGAAGTCATGGCATTTGTAGGAAAGCGGATATGCTGCTTTTTATAGACGCTATGCCTGCTTTACTTTTCTCAATATTAAAACATTCGGAGTGTGCGTGCGTGCGTGCGTGCGTGCGTGCGTGCGTGCGTGCGTGCGTGCGTGCGTGCGTGCGTGTGTGTGTGTGTGGCGAGTGCAGGATTGTATGTACCATGGTACACAAACAGAGATCAGAGGTCCGCTTTGTAGATTTGGTTCTTTGTCCACCATCTGAGTTCTGGGGATCTCAGATGATCAGGTTGGTGGCAAATGACTTTGTCAACTGAGCCCTTTGCCAGCCCCTGTTTCTGCTTTCTCTGAAGCTCCTTACAGCTCCAGGTTAATCCATCATCTGAGTGTGTCCTGTGTACTTTCTCTAAGATAAAATGAGAAGACTGATGTCACCGTACACAGAACCCTTCTTTTCATACAGCAAAAGAAGCTGCAGAGACAAGGTTTGAGCATCATTTCACCCCTCCTTCAGACTTCTGACCTCTAACCTCAGACTGACTTGGCAAGTTCCAAAGTCTCCAGAAGTCTTACTGACCACTAATGTTCAGGTATAAAAGCAGTCTACTCCCCTTTATCTCTCCAATAGCACAGTTTACCTATGGTCTTTCCTCAGAGGATCCCGATTTCCCTAGAGTGTGTGTTGAATTACACATTTTGTCGAGTGTTTCCAGTGTTTACCCATCTTCCTCACTGGGATTTCAATATTATGCTGCCAAATATGGCCATATTGTTGCATCTACTGGGCTGTCCCCATGTCTGCCAGTGTTCAGATATGTAAGTGGAAAGAGAGACTTTCACCAGGGTATGATGTGTGAACCTCTGCTAGGAGGATCCATGGGGCTGCCGAGAGCAAGGCAGGGGGAACTCTACAACTGGGAAAGAAAACACAAACGTCAGAATGAAGTAGCGCTCTAGCCAAGATGAGCCGCAGTGAGACAGACAGAAGCCTGTCAGATCCAAGACTGGACACAGGACATCTACCTAGTGTGCTGGGAGATTTGGGACAGACATCTGTAGAATTCAGGTGGGAGCATGCGAAGGGCTTTATCCCATGCCCCTTACTATGGCCTCTCAGTTCTCCTGTAGTCTAACTGTGGTTCATGGTGAAGAAATCAAAATTTCAGATAAGCCACAGTGCAATGGCTGGAACCCCCATCACCAAGATATAGCCACTGTAGACAGTGCTTTCCAGCTTCAGCTAAACACCAGAACAGTGGGTTCACCTAGGATGCTTCAGAGATACTGTAGGCCCAGGATTCAATCTGTAACAAAATTTACAGTCTGGGACCTGACATCCATCAACATATAAAAGCCTCCTCCCTCAAGTGCTTTCAGTGCACAGCTGACATTAAAATTCAGAAATGACCTAGAGAAGAGCCCCTACTTCTGCACTGCACACCACTCCCAGGTAACACTCAGTGTTAATCCATGTCACATAAATCATTGAGGACGCATACTCTCCTCTCAATGAGATGTAACAGACGTATACAGAAAGTACTTTCCCATAAGTCTTTGAGTAAGTTGCTTAACCTATAAGCCCCAGCTTCTTTATCTAGCAGAGAACAGGCTAAAAGCAGGCTGGTTTTTGTTACCCTAACATTTGAAACAGTAGGAGGGAATCTTCAGTTGGGAAAAACAAGGTTAGACTGTGGGATGCAGAGGATAGCCCCCTGGCTGTTCTTCTGGTTGATAAGCATAACAATATCATTTGTGCATTTAGTATGTGGCAGGCTCCGAGCCCCAAGCTTTTAACTGATTACTTAATTTAATAAGTTTTCATTGTACAGAAATTTAGGGAAGCGAAGTAACTTGCCAAAAGGCATGCAGCTGCCTGGGCTAAGCCTGAGGTGCGAAGGTAGACACACGGAGGCCAGAACCTGCTGCCAGTTGGTGCTGTGCTGGCAGTAACTCCTCCCGCCTCCCTTACCAGATAACCTCCAGGCCCTTCTATTCGGCTGAATTTCGACTTCCAGTCACTTCTGCTTTTTTTTTTTTTATTTTCATCACATAGTATTTGGAGTTATGCAAAAAATGTCTTGGCATTGGATAAGAGAGATGCGTGCCACACCGCGCATGTGAGTCCACACGCCACTGATGTGTTAATGACACCGACGAACAGCATCATTTCCTATGACAGCCTTAATACGGGCTTGCCATCTGCAGCTTAATTTCTCCGAAGAAATTCAATAAGCATTCAAAGCACAGCAAAACAGCTTAGAGATGCCTTCAGGTGCAGAAATGCTCCCTCGAGCTGAGCAGAGTCAGAGAGCAGAGCCCAAGGGCTCTGTGCAATGTGCAGGATGCTGATTGGGAAAAGTGTAAGAACAGATGGGTCTGGGGACTATCCAGACACACTGGCAAAACTGGTCCTGATCATATGTGTGTGCGAACGGGCACATGTGTGCATGTATGCCACAAGGCAGGAACACCAGCTATGGGATAGAATTCTACAGAGCACTGTGACCATTACTCCTTTGTTTGCTGGCACTCCTCATCCTTTACTCTGACAGTGAGTCAACTTGACCCAAATGACCTTTGCCCATCTACACTGTAGCAACCAGTGCTGTGACGGAGAAGGATTGCCTGACCCTCAGAATGCCCCTTCCACCTGTGGGCACCTCTCCCAGTCAGCTAGGCATGAGGGGAAGCTGGAAGTGTTGTGAACACCTATACTTTTCTTTCAAAAGCTGGTTTCCTCCCTTTTGTACTATGGCAGCTACAATCCAAATGGGAAAGCCTCTCTCTCTCTCTCTCTCTCTCTCTCTCTCTCTCTCTCTCTCTCTCTCTCTCTGTCAGAGATGAGAATTGAGACTCCTCTGCTTGCTAAGGCAGACTTAAAAACTGTCATCCACTGGCTAGCACAGACAGAAAATGAAGCGTATCTGTTACAGACCCAGCAGCTGTGGACCGTACTTGTGCCACAGTGTCGCCCTGCTTCTGTTTAAAACACTCTCACTAGCAGAGTTTTAAAGCTTCTATTAGCATCTTGTAGATTACTCTTCATAAAGAAATACACGTGTTGCAGGCTTGTGCTCTGTTGGTGTCCCATGTCAAATTTTCTTAAGAATATTTAATAGCAGCGCTTGTGTGCTCGATGGAGCAGCTCAAGATCTTCACGCGTGATGAGGCAGCCCTTACTTAGGAAGCATGTCAAATGGGGCCAGTTTCCACAATCCCTTTTAACCCCTTCATGACCAATATTGCAGCTCTCACTCTTGCTGCTTATGCTTCTTTATAAGGAATCATACATGCACACACACACACACACACACACACACACACACACACACACACACACGTCTAAGATTCAATCTAATATATGTTCGAACTTAAGATTACATATTTACATATTACCTAGTTATTCTAAGTGTTTATATTTTTAAAACGCACGTATGTTTATAAGTACCTCATATTTGTCTGTGTAACATGTGCATGCTTGGTGCTGATGGAGGCCAAAAGAAAGCATCAGGTTTCCTGGAACTGAAGTTACAGAAGGTGGTGAGCGTGCTGGAACCTAGGCCCTCTTCAAGAACAGCAAGGGCTCTTAACTTCTGAGCCATCTCTCCAGCACAACGTTCCTTTGAAGACTCAAAGCGAAGGAAGGTCAAACTCCTCTAAAAGGAATAAGAGAGGTGACAGTCACCAACATGTAGGGTTTCCCACTAAACACATGTACTTACACTTTAAAGACCATTTTTGCATTTTCCCTTGGGGAAAATCTGAGAATCAGTGTATCACTTGAGGGAAAAACCAAGAAGATCAGAGCACAGTACTTCTTGTCAGTGAGGTGTGACTCGGGACTTTTCTGCAGAGTCAGTTCATAGTTTGAGTGAATACATGCATCACGGCAAGGAAAGCCTAGTACAGGAGCATGAGGTGGCTCGTCACTCTGCGTCATAGCCAGAAAGCAGAGGGGAGCGGTCGGGGATAAATTCTGGTGCTCCTCTCACCTTCTCCTTTATTCCTTGTGTCTAGTCCAGAGCTGTGAGCCACTCACATTCAGGCTGCTTCTCCCCTCTCTGAAACTTCTCTGGAAACACTCTCAGAGACACATTCGAGGACTATATCTCAAATGACTCTAAGTCTACTAAAGTTGACAATGACCAACCATCCCAAGTCTGTCCTTTGTCAACCTAACAAGAAACTCACATGAAATATATATATAAGTTTTCTCCTTTAGGTTACTCCTCAAGCTCACAGACATTTCATAATACATATTCAAAATGCATATATTTTGTTTCCAACAGTCTTCAAGGCTTAACACTTCAAATATTGCCCTAAAGTCTCCATCCCCATGTCTCTTCTGGGACTCAAGATAATATCTTAACTGTCAGGCCATGCAAAGTAAAAATCCAAGTTAGTACTTCCAATATACAATAGAACTAATAGCCAAAAAGAGCTAATACAAGGTTGATAGCAGACAAGGTAAGTATGAACTCCTACAGCTCTGGGACTCTTGGGGGTATTGTCTGGGCTCCAACAGGCTTGGTAGACTTATGCCTCCACTTCTCTTGTCTTCAGCACCCAAGCTGGCTACTCCTGATACCATAAGTTTTCCTTAGAAGACAATCATGGCCCACTCAGCATCTCCATTAAGTGTCACCTGTAGAACCTCATGTACCAACCTTTCGGGCTTCTTTAAGGGCATTTGCCCTTGACACTTCATACCTGGCCTCAATACCTCTCTGGACCATTCATGTAAGCATTCATGACACTGAAATATTTGAATTTTACATGTCTGCCAAACCAGAACATTGTGAACAAGACAGACAAGTTCTCTTACCAACATGAAGTGTAGTCTGGTCTCCTCACATGTGTACTGACCTCTGTGTGCTTAGGTAACAACACCCTTGCCTAATTGACTGTTTTGAATCAGGGACCCATCCCCACCCACTACCAACTGCATTCCCAACTCAATTTCTCTCTCCTTTCTAACAAAATTGCCATTTTTACAAATAAAAGCCTTTGCTGACTGGTGTCTTGTCCTCAGGTCACCTTTCCTATTGTCCAAGTGAGAGAACGGGTTTTCCCTTTAATGACAATAATCTCTTTAACAATAATAGCAACTTTCTTCACAACTACCTTGCCTGCTTTAAATTCACACATGTCCTTTTCCTCACCAAGCTGCATATTTCCTACACTCTTTCCCCTGCTTCAAAGTTTACTATGATCAGTAGTTGATAATCATGACCCAGCCTGGATGTTATATTGTCTCAAATTTTCTTCTACAAAAATTTAAATGCTAAGACTTGCGTAGCATGGGAAGTATGTTTCCAAATTCTCTGTCAGAATGTAACATGAACAATCTCTAACCTAATTCTCTCCTGACCCTTCTAATGTTGTATGCGAAGTTTTCACCTCCTGCCTACCTGCTTTATGGTTTTTCAGATTCGCACCAGGATGGTCCATTAAACTCCACTAAACAATGGTCTTGGTCTTCTTTAGCCCATAAATCCAAACTCTTTCATATTTTTCCTACAAACTAGTTCAAGTTCCTATGAACCTCATAGTCAGATTATCACACCAACAATCTCACTTCAAGGTAGTAATTTTCAGTATGAGTTATTTCTTTATTGCTCTGATAAAATGTCCTACAAAAGCATTTTAAAGAAGGAAAGTTGGGAGGAACTCATAGTTTAAGGGATGCAGTGTGTTGTGGTGAAGACATGGCAGGAGTACGAGCTGGTCATACTGTGGGTGCAGTCAGGAATGGTCTCTTTGTCCCATTCCTATTCAGTCAGGGAGCCAGTCATCTTCCCTTTGCTTGTGCTCTATTAAAAAGAACTCTCCAACAAACAGAGAAAATTTCTGGGTGCCCTTGGAGTTGCATCTATGCACCCAACCAACACTTGACCTGGGTATGTGGGCAGTGGGAACCATCTTAAGTCTTTGGCTTCTAGAGCCAGAGAAAAAATAAACCCCCTGCAGCTGAGTGTGGGAGGAAAGATCAGGGAGGTTGCACAGGAAGAGTAATGACTGGACCATCTGCAAGTGTGAGGAAGAGTTCAGCAGACTGCTGGGCATGGACATAGGAGATTAGTCACTAAACATGGAGAGTACTTAGGGAAGCTCTAATTCTAGTTAGATGTTTTAACAGCAAGGCCAACATTCTGCCCTCCAGGAGAATTATGCTGAACCAGCCAAGCCCTGCACTTGTTCAAGTAGCACACACAGTAAATGTGATGTCCTGTTAGTACTTATGCAGCTGTGACCCAGGACACCCGCAGGGAGGGAGAGAACACCAGGGGAAAGAAGACATTCTTCAAAGTGTCATGCTTCTGACCACAGCTACTTAGAATGTCTTTGGTCCTTTGGATCAGGCAGCCTCACGCAGTTCTTGGTCTGCTTCTCAGAGAAAGCTTGTTAGAGTTTCCTGCCTCCTGTTGACCACCTTACTGAATGTCACTTACTTAGGGCCAGCATCTCTACCCCTCCTAATTAGCAGCTTATATAAGAAATCATATCAAATTATGTCTTTGTTCTTATATTCCAACCACACTCCAAAATGGGCCTCTGGTTTGTTTTTGAAACTAGAGTTCATCATTTAAGTCTCCATATGTATGTGGGTATCTCACATGTGTATACCATTTTATGTGTGATGTCCACACCTCTCTCTTCTGTAAGTTTAAGAGATTCCTTACCACATGGCTGAGTCTGTGTGACTGAAAGGAAGTCTTGCTCTGTTTTATCCTTTGCTCGTTTTAAGACTCAGTGTGTTTACGAACAACATAAGCGTGGAAATGAGGCTGGTCTTTCTAAGAAATCCCTCTGTACTGTGAATGGTGAGTTCTGACTGTAGAAAAGCCTTTAAGGAATTGTTGTCCATTGAAAAAATATACCTCTCTATTAAATAAACTTTACACATTTCTTGGTTTTCTTGGAACTGAGCAGATAACAAGTCTTGATTTTCAGTACAAATAATCAGAAATTATTGTTCCAGCACAACCTGCACCAAAAGTTCATTATTTTTCATATACAAACTTGGTAACTGTTTATTCTCTGAAACCCCAACTCATGACTGATTGCTAAGCTCATTCATTCATTCACTCACTCACTCACTCATTCATTCATTCATTCAAATATCCCCACTTTACAAATATAAAGATTTGTTAAACCTGAAAGACAGTTTATAATTTCCCATGGATTTTTGACCACTTTGTAGATACATGACTTATAAAAAACAGCATCTCCCCATATGAAGTAAGCAATTTAACAGTTTTCAGATTATATCACCTTACTGATAGATAAAGGACTCTCCTTACTCTCAAAGGAAACAATATACCTGCCTTACTCAGGGTTTCTATGCCTGCACAAACATCATGACCAAGAAGCAAGTTGGGGAGGAAAGGGTTTATTCAGCTTACACATTTACATTGCTGTTCATCACTAAAGGAAGTCATGACTGAAACTCACAAAGGGCAGGAAGCAGGGGTTGATGCAGAGTTCATGGAGGGATGTTACATACTGGGCTGCTTCCCCTGGCTTGCCCAGCTTGCTCTCTTATAGAAGCCAAGACAAACAGCCCAGGGGCGGCACCACCCACAATGGGCTGGGTCTTCCCCCCTTGATCACTAGTTGAGAAAATGCCTTACAGTTGGGCCTCATGGAGGCATTTCCGCAACTGAGGTTCCTTTTTCTGTGATAACTTCAGCTTGTGTTAGGTTGACACACAAATCCAGCCAGTATAGTACCTATGAGTAGATCCTCACTATCCCCACCCAACCTCACTTGCTTGTCGACTGATCTCCACTTTTAACTCTTTCTGCCTGTCTTTTACTTTTATCTGTGAACACATAGGGACAGAAGGCCAGAATCCTGGGGTGTGCACGGACTTCTCTCTGGCTTCCCTCCAGGAGCAGAAACTATTCAGCGTCTCAGCTCCAGCTCACTGTTGAGTAAATTCAAGTTTCCAGGGAGTCCTGTCTCCTTTCCTATGAGCTGATAAACACATCTGAGAAAGACACAGATGGAGGACACTGAATTGCTCTCTCAGATCCTTGTGAGCATTCTAAAACTATGTGAATTTCCTGAAGACTTCCCCTAAAATTATCAGGCGGGAAAGCTGACAGTTGCCCTGGGCATTCATGCTGAGTGAGCCCAGGTTGCAGAAATACTGGTAACATGAGAGCACTAAGGGGAGCAGAGGTCAGCAGTACCTGCTCTTCTTTGCCTAGAAGCTCCACAGATGTGCAATAGAGACAGAACTCCTCCCTCCAACCACCACAGCACAACATGCTTATCACCTTCATAGAGCAAGCATGACCCTTTCCCATTGTGTCTTACATTGGTCTGGTCCTGAGAAAGCTGGGGGTGGGAAGAAAGCCTCTCCCACTGTATGAGAATAGCCACTACCCCTCATTTGGAAAAAGCCTTCCTGACATATGTCCTTGTCAGACAGCATGCTCCATAACTGAAGAGTGTCCATTAGACCAAACGGAATCTCAGTCCATTTGAACCCAGGAGCCATGCTTCTTCTCTGCCTTTCCTTATAGCAACATTTGTGTGAGGATGAGCAGGTAGAAAGATGAATGTCAATGAAGTGTCAGTCAGATTCAGCAAAGAAGAATGGGAGTGGACAGCGTCTTGCCATTGGGTGCTGAGGACCATGTTAGTCCTCATCCCCAGAGATTCTGACACAGGAAACTAGAGACACAGTGGAGTAACAGATCTGTGGTCTTAAACTTCCATGGGGCATTGTGATGGTCAAGAGAAAGGGAAGTCATTGACGTTGTCTCGGGACACTGTTGGGGTAGTGTTGAAGGTAACCAACTCCACACAGAGAGTACGCCCACCTTAAACCATCAGAGAGTTCAACAAACCCAAAGGCAAATTAGGTCCCTCTTCTTTATTCTAGGAACAAGATGCGTAACAGTCTTGGGAACAAATGACAGAGCCTTCCCAGCATATGCCCATGTGTCCAGTGGAAAATTGCAGACTTGGGAACAAAGAATTATAATGGTGACAGAGGAAGGAAGTAGGCATGTGGCATATCAGATGGCCCAACACTTGAATCAAATTGAAAGTAACCTGTGGGTACAACTAGTTCTTAATACTGTGTGGTATACATCAAGTTTGCCAAGAATATACATTTCAAGTGTTCTCACCACAAAATAAGTACTTTATGTGATTGATATATAAGTTCGTTTGGTAAACTTTTCCACTTGTCACTTATGAATTCTATGCCCCATTAAATACACATCTTTATAGTCAATCTACAATAAAAAAGAAAGAGAAGAAAAGAGAAGAGAAGAGAAGAAAAAATCTAGTGTGGGACACACAAATGAGTTCTTGGTACTGTGATTGAAGCACAGGTTTTGTTTCCTTGTTGGGTGCCAGAGCAAGGCGGGTGTGCCAATTTGTAGATGACTGTGCTACTCTACATGGGACATTATTTTGGATGCCACCAAAGCATCACTTAACTTCCTGTGGCCTCTTGTTTCTCTAGAATCCACATCCTCTCCATATTAGTCACAGCTCAGCAGCCTTGGGTCAAGAACTCCCCTGTGGACCCCCAGAAGCTTTCATATACATTTTTTTAAAATTCTTTCCTAGTTAATCAACACACACCATGAAAAAAATCCCAGCTCATATTTCCTTCAGAGATGTTATAATGGAAAGTAAATTTGGGTTCCTAATTGCCATTTCACAATAAGAATAATAAATTTGTGCAATAAGCCAAGAGGTCTCGAAGTTCTGCCTTCTCCTTACCTTTGTCCTTATGGACACTAGAGAAGATACAGATCTTCCCATGGGATACTTTAGTATAAAGATCCAAAGTCATAAATAGAATGGTAAAATCACAGTGAAGTATTGGTTGTAAGAGCCTACTGAATTTGGGACAATTATGTGTACAAGTAGCTATTGCAGAAATCACTTCCTAAATATAACTCAAAATACGTAAGTATAAAAATTAAACAAGGCAGCGTAGCAAGAATCTAGTCAGTGTCAACCACCGATTAATAACCTAAGGACCTGTAATCTGGCTCCTACAGAGGAGCTGCATTGCTGAGTAAATGAGTATTTGGGCTGTTCCTTCGTTAGAAAAACAAGGTTTCTTAGAGAATGTTTGCATTCTTCCCAGACAGCAACGGTTCTTCTGAATTTCCCACAGTTCCTTAGCATATTTGTCCTTGCTTTAAGGATAGGTCTAAGCATCCCTAGGAACCGGTGGGTTGCCATTCTCTATCAATTTTTAGCTTTCCCTTTAACCAAACCCTTTTTTTTTCCATATTCAATGAGCTGCTCGCCCCAGATATTTAAAAGTCAAATATTCTCATTTCTACACAGGTCTGATTACCACGACTTCAAGGAAATTGGATCGAGAGCAGCAGGCAGAACATTTTCTTGAGGTAAGTGCATAGAAAGAAGCAGCTCTCATTAAAATTGACTTTCACTAACCACCCCCTCCCCAACCTTCATCACTGAGGAAGAACCTTACGGCTTCTAAGCAGTGGGTTTCCAAGGCAGGTGCTCCTTCTGGCCTGATTGATTCGGAATTTGGAGTTTTTCAGTGCAGTCCTCTGTAAGCCAAGCAGGACTCAAAAAGAGAACTTAGACTCTGTTAAGGACAGGCAGGTGCCTGCACGTCTCTGCCTGAACTTCAGACTCCCACCAATAATAGGAGAGCATTTGGAGCAGAGCACTGTGGGCCTCAGCTCCAGACACATACAGGGAAGAAGCAGCCTCACTGCACTTAGAGCGAGGCCCTTCGGGAGGACCCTGCTCCCCTCATTTCTCTTCCTGGAGAGATGGCTGAGGATGAGAGGTGCTTCTTGATTCACAGCCCAAGATGACTGTTCATGCAGCTCTACAATCCATACCCATAATTCATTAAGACAGGAGCAGCCATCCACAGTAGAAACTCTAAGAGCATTGCTTCTGAAAGGGAGGTTAAAAAGAGTATAAGGCAACAGATGAGAACAGAGACATGAGCGAGGTCTATGGCCTTCTTTCTTTCTACGCATTTCCAGGGTCTTTGTTGGGAAGCCGGAAGGAGTTTTGTAGTACCATGATTTAAGTTTGACGGTGTGCTATAGAATGGCTGATGATGCTCAAATTTGAGGACAATATTCAGAGCTGATAATGTGCACATGACTTTGAAATATTTCCTTTATCTCCAAGACTTGCACACATATACCACACCTGCACACATACACTCATATACAACTACATGCCTAGACACATATGTGTGTATATATTTAAGTGTATAGATATGTATACATATGTACATACATACACAGGACCACATATCTATACACTTGTACACGCACCTTTATGTCTAGACACATTTGCATACTTTATACACACACCTACACATCCCTACAAACCTACACTAGTACACACATACATGTATTTACACATAGACAACTCTCACAGCTTACACAGGAATCTCTTTGGAGTCCTCCTTTATTTGTTCATTCACCATGAAGAATCTATTTAAGGAACACAGAGCACTGAAGTAGCTTGTGTAGCTTGAAGCTTTTCATCATGATATATAATTAATCACCCTAGACTCCCATTTCCTTGCCCTGAAGTATGGCAGAGTACGCATAGTATATATACCTCACAGGGACACTCTTAGAATTAAACCCTGTGTTCTATAGCAAAGTAATTTTCAGAACTCCAAGTCCCCTGCATAAGAGAGCATTGTCATTACAGCATAACCCAGTGACAATCTGTTCAAAACACTACCTTTATCCCATAAGGATAAAGACTACAGGCTGACAAAGTAATTATAATAATACTTTTTTCAAAATCCTATTAATGAGCTGATACTCCAACTGACTCAGGTCATCGACAGCTGAGTTGTTTCGTGTGTTTTTCTACTTTCCAGAGAGATCCCAGGAGCCCTGGAGAGGCTGTGTTATGGGGTAGCTAAACCTGTTAGCTCTGAGAAGGAAGAAAGGAAGATATTATCTCATTAGGTGGAGTCCTTTGTGTCCTGGGAGGGTGTGAAACAGCAGGAATGAAGTTGTACTGCAGAGAAGTGATACAAGGTTGGGGGGGGTGGTAGGTCTGCTCCCCATGCAAATCCTCGATGCTTTAAGATTCTTCAGAAACTTAGTATTGAATTGGCATAGCTTGGGGTCCAGATCCTAACTGCTCAAATGATGTCAAATAAAAAGGAGGTAAAGCAGCATAGAATCGAATGTCAAAGAGTCGTTACATGGTTACAATTTATGTGAGATCCTCGGCCCAGCCACTGAGCAGGGTTGAGGAAAGTCAAAGCAGTTATTGAGGTCTGAGCTAGTAGCAAGTAGTGATCTAAAGACAGAACCCTCAGGTGTACTTAAGTTTATGTCTATTCTCGGAGAAAAACAGCAATCCTGGGCAACTACACATGCAGTCTAGCTTCTGCCTGTGATTAGGCATTAACCAGTCTCTCTACAGACTGAGGGCAGGGATGATTAGCCATAAGATAGTCAAAGGAAAAAGCCACTAAAAAGGTAGCAAGGAAACGCAAGAGAGGATGGGGGAAGCTCTGTTAAAAGAGGTGACATTTGGTGGCTTGAGTCTGAGACTCTGTCCAAGAAACAGAGAGTACAGAAGAGTGTCAGTGGGGAACATGGGCAGAAGGTGATGTGGGGAAAGTCAAAGTGAAAAGCAAACAGATCTTTGCAGTTAGGATCCCACGGTTTTCCCTGAGTGGGGCAGAAAGCCATTAGCCTTTGACAGGTTGATTGCAGGATAGAGCTAGGGTAGGGCAGTGAGGACAGTGGAAGACTATGGGGAGCTTCTAGTGAGACCCAGGGCCAGCAGTGTGGTCTGGCGGAGGATGAGAACAGTGTAGGCCACGGAATGAATTATCTATTCCAGACCCCATCGGAGATCCAGAGACAGGCTCTGGATCATTCGAACCAGTGGGCCGTGGGGTAAACCTCATTGCCTTCTTAGTTCCATACACATTGTCCTCAAAAGTCTGCTGAGACTCAAAAGCTGCATCTCTGTCTCTCTGTCTGTCTCTCTGTGTCTTTCTCTCCTCTCTCTGACACTCTGAAACGATTATTCACATATAGATAGATATAGACATAGATGTAGATAGATATAGATGTGTGTGTGTGTGTGTGTGTGTGTGTGTGTGTGATTCTAGAGTTCTAGTTTAATTGTGTGTGTCTTGTGTCCTGATTCTGCTCCTCTTTTGATTTTGAAATGATTCTGTGTTTGGAGCTAGATGTTGCCCTCTTTCTATCTGTTTCCACTTCTTCATCCTCTCCTCTTCCTCTTTTCTTTCTCTTACTTTCAACCTTTAAACTGTGTATTTTACAGCCATTGTATTGTTTTTGTAACATCACAGGAGAGTTTGAATAACACTGATTTATATTTTGATTGATCTTGCCTTAAGGTAGTCCTGCAAAATGTTATAATTGGCAGTGCAGACTAGAGTTCTCCACTGTGCACAGATTTTTGTAAGTGCTGATCCATTTGGAGAGTACTGAGTATGGGAATCATTTTCTTCAAAGTTTAATTGCCTGAGGAACACTGTGATCCTCTTATGCTCATAGGAACCTCTAGGTCTGTTCGACATCTCGCTTTTCCAATAAAATGAAGTTGACTCTCCTCGAAAGAGTCGGTTTAGAAGCCAACAAGGCACGCATACCCTGTGAAGAAACCCAGAGGACATGAGTGGTTGGGTGTTGGTTGCTGTCTTCATGAGAGGAGGCACGTCAGTTTATACCTTAGTTAAAAATACTCCTTTTTATTGTGTGTAGGACACATGAGCTCGTGGTTCTGTAGGGAAGTCACATTAACATGAACGGTCATGACTGTTGTGACTCACATCTGTGACCCCATTATTCAGGAGGCGGAGGCAGATGAGCCAGAGTTCTGACTAGGCTAGCCTACATAGCAACACTGTCTCATCAAACGGTCTATGGATATCAGAAGTTGGTTCTTATCAGAATCCAGAGAGCTTGCCAACACAGTGAGAACATCAAGAAACTGCAGGCGGACTTGCATGTGCAGCACCTGCTTCCTCCATGATTCCTGAGTGTTAATTCTCACCTGGCTTGGAAGTCACTCACGTGAAAATACTCCCCTGATCTTCGCTCACCTCCATAAATACAAAAATAGATTTGTAGTTCACATATTCAAACTGGAGACAACCCTTGACAGGCAATTGTGAGTGTGGTGCCAGAGGCCAGTTCCAACACCCAGATGTAGTGTTGGAAAAGACACATTAATTAGTGACTAAGCACCACGGCTTGGTGGTTTTAACTGTGGTCTGTATTGCTCCCTTTTCAGAGAACTCGGGGGTGAAAAGCACCAGCTCTTTCTTGTGGTATAAGCACTGATGAAAACGGGCTTCTTACCTATCAGATGCGGAGTCACCCCGAGGGCATGAAACTCCGTTTCTTGTAGTTTTGAATCAAGGCCATGTGGAAAAGGCTGGCATTCAATAGCCTCTCAGAGCTCAAGAGCAGTCTTACACCTCTCTAGATGCCATGTTCCTCACCCGTGAAGAGGAGTGACATTCCTCACGAGTGAAGAGGAGTGACATTTTCTGCCTCTCACTTGGTGTGAAGAGTAGGTGAAATGACACCCGAAAGATGCTCAGGGTGTGGCTGTTAGAGAATGTGTGTCTGTGAACAATGGGGGTGTGGTCAAGACAGACTGGCTTTCTTGCCTCTGTGTTCTACACCTGGGAAACTCTGAATTCAGTGTGTGTGTGTGTGTGTGTGTGTGTGTGTGTGTATGTGTGTATGTGTGTGATGTAGCTGGTGTCATTCTAGACAACGTGGGGGTCCTATCAGCACTAGGGAGAACATGTGAGCTCAGAGATAGATGCCAAGAGTACTCCGCCTCCTTTCGTTTGCCAAGTTAAATTATCTCTAGCCACAATTTTTCCTATCTGTAAAATAGAAGTAATAGCATCTGCCTTATATTTACAAGGTGCACAAAGTCAGGCACCCACAAAGCCTCTAAAACATTGCTAGCCCCTCCCTTTCCCATCTCCTTTCTCTCTTGTCTTCAGAAAACACTGTTATCTTTTGTTTATTTTTTGTAACTGCTTCAGCAGTTGACTCTCTGATATTGGTTTGAATATGTGTATACACACACACACACACACACACACACACACATATATATATATATATATATATATATATCCTTGTGTGTCTGTGTGATTATAAAGTTCTAGCTTCATTGTGTGTGTCTAGTTTCTGCTCCTCTTTTGATTTTGAAGTTATGCTCTGTTTGGAGCTGAATGTTCTGATTAAAATCTCCCAAAGTGAACAGAAACAGTATTTAATTTACGAATCAAAAAATACGACAGGACCCAGTAAGCAGTGTAAAGACAGCCAGTGAGAAATTATGCTGGATACGTGTATAACTTGAAATTGCTAAGAGAACGTGGGGAGACTGTATTGCTAACATTGGCGTAAATATGAAATCACATCAGGGATGTCTATGGGGCCTACAGCCGTGTGCATTATTCAGCATCTGTCACTTTCACAAACTCATCCATCATCTTCTACAGGATACACCTCACGTGGCTATGACTTTTTCCATGCCTGAAAGTCTCTTCACTTTCTTATTAATTAAATTTGTCCTTTGACAATTTTATTCAGGTAGGCGACGCCTTCTGATTACTCTCTCCCCAACTGTAAGAGAAATGTGCTGTACTCTAGTAAGTTCTTAAACTACTTCCTCTTGCCTCCAGTGCAAATCCATTTGCCAGTCAATGTGTCTCCGGGAGACTTCCCTGCTTTGGCAAGCATCTGCTTTTGAAAGGATGATAATTTGTGTAGAAAAACAAATACAAGACAACTTCAATCTCCTATTTCCAGAATTTATCCTTAGAGGAGTGGAAGGCTGTCTCCCTAGTGTCCTGTGTTAGCCACATTTCTTGTGCTGTGAAGGAGAGATTTTGTTCCTGCCACCCACTCTACATAGAGGATAGTACTGATTGAAGCACAGCCCGTGTTCAAAGAGAAGTTCCTAAATCACACTCCCCTACTTGCAATCCATCGCCCACAGGAGGTGATAAATATCTTGTTCAGAAGGAAGATCTTAGATTTTCATGAGGCACCACTGTAATCCTGATGTACAACTGAACACTTTCAAAGAATCGGATGCATAAAGATTAGGGAAGGAGCTAAGCCCTGTGCTATGAGATGGTGTATGCTTCCAGGTTACTACTTTCAAGTAAAATGTAAAGATGTCAATATATGTTTACAATGTATAAAGCTCTTCAGACCAGGCAGCTATAGTCTGACAAATCTAGAAAGTCTTCTCAACTGTAGAGAGACATGATTCTTTCTATGTCACCTCCCTGTGGGGAAGACTCTTTTAGGCAAAAGTGTCACTTTTCTAAGCTTCAGGACCCTCAGCCAAAGCCTCTGAGGAGATGAAAGAGAAGCCAGGATGGCCATTGAAATTCAAAGCTCTACTCTGGCCTTATTGGGCAGAGAGCCAAGCCAGCAGCAGACAGGCTCTCACAATGTACAGGAATTGGAGACTCTTTTGTTTGTTTTGACGTGAGAACGTGATAAGGGTTTTTATTTGTTCAGCATTTATAAAACAGAGAATGATGTTACGTATCTATCAGCCAGAGCCAGAACATGAGGGTGCCACCTTTGCATGAAAAAAAAAATCACAGACCTCCCCTGCCCAAGGCCATGACAAATCCATGATCTATACTTCGATACATGTGCAAAGCCATCTGCCCATCTTCAGCAATGTTTCCAAGGGCAAAGCATTTAAATGTCCCTGTCAGAACACAAGGCATTAGCATAGAAGGAGAAGGATACTCAATTTCTCATGTTTTAAAGCATATGCATCCACACACAAACACAGAGAGATAGAGACATACATGCATATGTGTAATATATGAACCCGCATGCACACATACACACTACATATACAGTCATATGAATACACGCAAACATATACATACATATACATATATGTATGCACACATACACACAAATACATATTCACACAGACATATATACACACAGACATATGTACAACATACATATACACACTCAGACATATAGAAATTATACACCTATGTACACATACACTCGATAAATACAAATGCACATTCACATATATATACTACATATGTATATACAAATACAGTTATATACACATACATACATTCACATGTGTGCCCACATGTCCACATACATATGTACACATATGCATATACTTACACACATATATGTATATACACATGCTTACACATGTTCATATATGTATCTATATACACATAGAAACACACACTACACACCCACCCTTCCTACTCACACAAACATACATACAGACACACACACACATAACAAACACATGTGTAAGGGAGAAAATAACTAAATTACTCTAAAACTCCTTTAGAATTTTAGAAGACAGATTTTAAGGAATATAGTTATTCTGAATTGTGCAATAGCTTCAAACACATAACTCTGATGTACAAAAATGTAGGGTACAAAGAAAATATCCATTTCAGGGAAGAGAAAAGGGGAAAAAGAGACACTTGGAAGGACATAAAAGCTAGGAATAAGGAAATTTAATAGCGTCCATAATTTTCCCAACCAATAATAACCACCTTTTCTATTTTGTTATGTGATTTTTTTCAGAATATTTTTGCATTTACATGCATACACATATTTATTACATAAAATCTTGCATAAAAGTTGTCAAATATGACTAGAGAGAGGACTTAGTGTGTGATGGTCCATGATTCACCCAAGAATGATACTCCAGACACAAATAGTATGTAAACACAAAGACCTCCCATTACCAAGTGAGCTCCCAGGCCATATTTAAAGCACATTAAAGGAATTCCAGGCGTAGGTGACCTTATCTTGCTCTATCTCTAGGCACATTCCAGAACCATTACCAGAGTGTAGGGAGGTCTGGAAACTGTTCCTGCGGAAATCTGGAAACAGATGCTGGCCCATTGTCCTTACCTCAGGCCAGGTGGTGAGGCAGCTTCTGAGGCCTGGATTTGCCTAGACTTGCCCAGTTCTTGGAATCAGAGATGTAGGCCTAGTCTCCTGAACTGCCCGTTTGAAGCCTGTCATAAGAGTTGGCCTAACATTCTCAAGCGGCCATTTGCTGCTTCTTAGGCCATTCGCTGCTCTTGTAGAGGACCAGAATTCAGTTTCCAGCACTCACATCACAACTCCGAGAACTCTAAAAACCTGGTGCCCTCAGTTAAACTCACTTTCACACAGCCTTAAGATGTGGTTGTGGGAGAGGGATGGCAGGGAAAATAATATACTCCTATGAAATGCCCTGGTTTGGGGGTAAAATACAAGTAAATATATAATTTTTGGATGACTGTTGAGACTAAAGATTACACGATCCTTTAAGACTGTTTTTGCTTCCTTCCTGTTTAAACTTACTAGGATCTTAAGTATAGCCTAACTGAGCTGAAAAAGCATACCTCCCTCAGGTTGATGTTTTCTATTTCCATCCATTTGCCTGAAAATTTCATGATGTCCTGATTTTCAATAGCTGAATACTATTCCATTATGTCAATGAACCACTTTTCCTCATTCATTCTTGGCTTGAGGAGTATCTGGGTTGTTTCCAGTTTTCGGCTATTTTGAATAAGGTCGCTACCACCACAGTAGAGCGTGTGTCCTTGTGATAGGGTGGGGCATCTTTGGAGTACATGCCTAGGACCGAGTGGCAGCTAACCGTCACAGCTAGATTTACATAAGAGAAGCTCTAGATTCTGGGACTGTGGCGGACATTTCCAGAGATGTGAATAGGAAGCTGTAGATAAATTCACTTCAGAAACACAAGAAGAGACTACATCTGCGTAGAAGCCAACTGAGGAGAAAACTGAGTTTGTACCCTTTAGCTCACGTTAGAACATCACCCACCATGAATTGATTTGACCCCCATCGGACAGAATTCATGAAAAAGAGACAAAGTAGAAATCAGCATTCTGACCAATTTGCATCTGACATTACATGCTAAGTGCTTGCCCCTTCACACAGGTATGTGGACTGACGGCTGGACGCAGTACTTTAAGGAAGGAAGAGTATATACATGCTAGAATAAGATCAGAAATGAACTCATGATCACAGGGATGATGGGTTATAAGTTCAAAACCACAAGAGTTATCAGCACGGGAGAAGCATTGTCCCACTGCCTCCTTGTTCACTTTTTAATTGCCACACATTTCAGTCACATCCAGATGTTCTATTATTGTGGCTACCAATCTGGGAAATTACATTGTAGTCACTTTCAAAGCTGTCAGAACACGAAACTCAACAATGACAGTTTATAACCCATTTTCTCTTAAGTGCTTAATTTTTTTCTTAACCCTGATGGGTTGACATTTGCATAAAGAAAGTCAGGCTTCTTAAACTGAGTTATCCTCATATATGTAAAGTTGCTCTTATGGGTCCCCACAAGTGTATTGATTCTTCTGCACATGCCTCAAGCCCATCCTAGTTCACCTTCTCTCTTTGTACTTGGGCCATTTGAAAAATGGAAATTGCTTGAACCTTCAAATTTAAAAAGTTGGATTTTATGAAGAAATTCTTTAAATGCCTTTGATGCCTTCGGAGTGTGTGTGTGTGTGTGTGTGTGTGTCTGTGTGTGTGTCTGTGTGTCTGTGTGTCTGTGTGTCTGTGTGTCTGTGTGTGTGTCTGTGTCTGTGTCTGTGTCTGTGTGTATGTGTGTGCACGCATGCACAAGTGCACACGTTCTGAAAACTGAAGGCTAATTTAAAAATCTTAGCATTATTAATTTTGAAAGTGCATGTTTTCCTACCTAAACAGAAAATATAATAGTATAATTTCTGTTTTACAACTAATACGTTTAATATTTCCCAGAAAGTTTTATCTGTGATTTTCAGTTGCAAAGGGATAGAGTTCTTCAGTTCAATGCCTTCAGCATTCTTATGGTAATTTTGAAATTGGGAGACGTGGCTACATTCATAGACGGTAAACTGCAGAGAAGCGGCCACTTTCAAATCAAACAAAGGCATAGAGAACCTTGAGGTACTTTTGAAAGGAGACTGTTTCTAACAAGTCAAATTATAGTGTCTATTCCTAAAGTCAATGAAAGGGTGAGTTCATATGAGATGGTCGCTGTTGCTCTTTTGTGGAAGCTGCTTGCATAATCTGTCTGACTGTGCCTAGCAGCCCATTGAACTCAATAAATATGTAGTGCTGGTAATGTTACTGCTCGGAATTCATTTAGCACTTTCACAGCTTTTGAGTGTCATGATGTTCTGCCTACTAGGTGCAGGGAATTTTAATTTAATGCCCTCTTCGAGCTTTGGAAGTGTAATGACCCATGTAAGGTAATCCTCTACTCTCCAGCAGGACATTTTTGGAGCAAAGCCACAGAATTGTCCAGGAATTCATTAAAAAATCAGAGAAACTTTTCTTCCCACACTAAAATACAGAGACTTAGCTGACTGGCTTTCACAATGTCTCTCTTCTAAGCCATCTACATCATTATTTCCCAACACAAACATACAGAAACAAGAGAAGTAGAGAGTGTTTGAGTACATCTATAATACTTAAAGCTTTCTAATCATCCTCAGTTATACTGTGATCCCAGCCAGAAGTTGGAACAGGAAGAAAATAAATAAATAAAAAGGCAGAAACAAGCCACGTAACTAACCCACCTCACTGAGAAACCTAGAGTTTTCTATAGGCCGGGTAGGTATTCTGCCACTGCCCTACACTCTCCATCTCACAGACCATTTTTATATCAATCATGTCTTTACTGCTGACACTATTTTAGGCATCTAATGGGCACTGCGGACCTGTTTATTTGAAGAATAAAAGATCCATCAAGGGACGTACCAACTACCTATAAAAACTCCTGTTGATCATTTTGTTTCTTCTTCTTCTTTTATTTTTTTTATTCCTTCATACATCACATCCTGACCTGAGTTTCCCCTCCACGTCTCCCAATCCTTCCCTCTCCCCCCAGATCCTCTCCATTTCCTTTCAAAACCAGAGCAGGCTTCCCAGAGATATCAGCAGAACATGGCATAACATGTTACAATAAGACTGGGCACAAACCCTCATGTCAAGGCTGGATGAGGCAACTCAGTAGGAGAAAAAGGGTTCCAAGCACAAGCAAAAGAGTGCGAGACATCTCCACTCCCACTACCCAACAAGAAAACCAAGCGACACCACCAAAATGTATATGCAGAGGTCCTAGCTCAGACCCATATAGGGTCTATGCTTGTCCCTTCTCTCACTGTGAGCTCCAGTGAACACTGCTTAGTTGGTTCTGTAGACTGTGTTCTCCTGGTGTCCTTGAACCCCCTGGCTCTTCTTACAACCCCTTCATCTGCATATTCTGAGGGATTCCCCAAGGTCTGCCTAGTGATCTGTTCCTATCAATTGCTAGACGATGACTCTTTGATGACAACAGAGAATAAGTACTGATCTGAGTACAGCTGAATGTCATTAGGAATCATTTCATTGAATTTTCTTCAAGTCATGTTTGGTTCTATCCTGGGTCTCTGAGCTGCCCCACCTCTGGTTCTTGGGCATCCAGTAGGTGTCAGGCTTGTGCTCCCTCTCAGGACATGAGCCTCAAGATGTACCAATTGTTAGTTGGCCACTCCCACAAGTTCTACACCACTCTTACCCCAGCACACCTTACAGTCAGGATAGATTATAGGACAAAAGTTATATGGCTGAGTTGATGTCCCAGTTCCATGGCTGGAAACCTTAACTGGTTGTAAGATGGCCAGTTTGGGCTCCTTATGTCCTGTTACTCAGAGACTTCATCAAGGCACTCACAGAAGATTCCAGAAGTTTCTACTGCACTGTGTTTGTACATTGCCTCCAAAAGCCCTTCTATTCCAGTATTCTCTCCCTCAGTCCCCCTCATCTACTGCCTTATTCCTCTTGTTCCCATCTCTACCTGTTCCCAGGTCCCCCATAAAATCTATTTTAATTCTCCCCAGGAAGATCTGTGAACTCCCTCACCTAAGCCCTCCCCCCTTCTTAGCCTGCTGTGCCTGTAGATTGTAGCACAGTTATTCTTTACTTTAAAGCTAATGTCCACTCATAAGTGAGTACATATCATGTTTATCTTTCTGGGTCTGGGTTACCTCAGTCTGTCCATTTGCCTGAAAATTTTATGATGTTACCTTATTTTAACAGCTGAGTGATACTCCACTGTGTAAATTTTCTTTATGCATTGTTCAGGTGAGGGACATCCAGGTTGTTTCCAGTTTCTGGTTATTATGAATAACATAATATTAACATAATTGAGCAAGTGCACTTGTGGTAGAATCCTTTGGGTATATGCCTAGGAGTTGTATAGCTGGGTCTTAAGGTAGGCCAGTACCTAGTTTTCTAAGGAAACTTCCAGATTGATTTCTATAGTGGCTGTATAAGTCTACACTGCTACCAGCAATGGGGGAGTGTTCTCATTTCTCTACATCCTCATTATCATGAGCTGTCACAGAATTTTGATCTTAGCCGTTCTTACAGTTATAAGATGAAATCTCAAGCAGTTTTGATTTGTATTTCCCTGATGGGTAAGGATCTTGAACTTTTCTTTGTTTCTCAGACATGTGCTACTCCTCTTTTGAGAATTCTTTGTTTAGACCTATGCCCCATGTTTTTAAATTTGATTTTTTTTTAGTTTACTGATGTTTAGTTACTTGAGTTCTTTATGTTTGTTGGATATTAGGCCTCTGTCAGATGTGGAATTGGTGAGAACTTTCTCCCATGTTGTCCTGTTGATGATGCTCTTTACCTTATAGAAGCTTTCCGGTTTTATGTGGTCTCATTTCTTGACTGTCGTTCTTCATGCCTGTGCTACTGTTTAGAATGTTGTCTCCTGTGCCAGAGTGTTCCACCCTATTCCCCACTGTGGTGGTTTGAATAGGAATAGTACACATCCATTCATACATTTGAATGATTGGTCACTAGGGAATGGCGCTACTATGAGGTATGGCCTTGTTAGAGTAGATGCATTGTTGGAAGAAATGTTTCACTGGAGGAGGGCTTTGAGGTCTCAGAAGTTCATCCAAAGCCTAGGAGATAACAGTTTTCTTCCTGATGCCTACAGATCTATATGTAGAACTCTATGCTATCTCTCTAGCACCATGTCTGCCTGCATAACACCACTCCATAATGATAATGAATTAAACTTCAGAACTTCATGCCAGCCCCAATTAAATGTCTTCCTTTATAAGAGTCACCAGGGTCATAAATATGCTATGATCATAATATGTTCAGCTAATCTGGTTTTATATTGCATTCTTCTACATGCTGACATCCAGTTAGACCAGCACCATTTTCTGAAGATGCTTCCTTTTATCCATTGTGTATTTCTGGCTTCTTTATCAAAGATAGGTGTCCATGGTTTATCTGTATTTATAAATCTAGGTGTTTGATTCAATTCCATTGATAAACCTGTCTGTTTTTCTGCCCATACCATATCGCTTTTATTACTAGAACTCCATAGTAGAGCTTGAAATCAGGAATGGTGATATTGCCAGAGTTTCTTTTATGGTACAGGATTATTTTAGCTATCCCAGGATTTTTGTTTGTTTTGTTTTTCAATAGGAAAGTTGAATATTGTCCTTTCAAGGTCTGTAAAGGATTGTGTTGGAACTGTTTATCTAAAAATAAATGATTCTAAAGGGACGTATCAACAGGTAACTAGATTACCTTTAAGAGATCAAGCTCATCAAGAAATGTAATATAATTGTGGGGGAATATTTAAATTATTACCAAATCAAGGTGAATTAACATTCATGTGAGTACAGAGCCAGCTTCAGATTTTACCTCACTGGCAAAATGCTAGACAAAACAATTCAAAAAGGAAGGAGTCATTGGCTGTGGTGTGAAGCTTCAGTTCGTCATGGCAGAGAAGGTGGAACAGTGACTCCATTCAGAAATCACAAGGAAGAGCTGGCCTTGGCTGGAAGCTGGTACCTTTGCCTCTTATTCTCTCTGGGTCCACACCCTGTGGGGATGAGGCCACTCATCTTCAGGACCAGTATTAGCTATCCAGTATTAGTTAATCCTCTCTAGAAATGTCCTCATAGACAGCCAAAGATATTAATCCCCTAACGACTTTTAAATACAATGAAATTGACAATGAAGATTTACTATCACAGCCTATGATAAATGAGTAAATAACCAGAGGCAGACATAAATATAAACAGATTTTTCTACTTTATAAAAACCTAATAATTACCTACAAGATTGCTTAAAATAGTTGGAGATATCAAAATATCACCGATTGACCATGGGAGAATATGTAGCAGAACTATGTGTGCAAAGGTGACAAGCAACTTTAAAGAACTATGAAGTCCAGGACTTCACCTAGGAGAAAATAGGGAGAAAGAGAAAAATTATCAAGAAAAACAATATTCATGACTCTGACACAAACATAACTGGTGATGGATGAGATATCCTTGGGAGATGGTGACACAGGGAACCATGATTGTCAAGTAGAGTAGGGATTGGAAAACAAGAGAGAATGAGAAAATGCAGTACCCGTGGAGGCTGAGCAGACTGACAGCACATTGAAATGCATGGATAAAGGCACCAGGGGAAAGGTACCTTTGTACTAGACAGAGGAAGAGCTGTGTGTTGAAGGAACCGCAGCAGTGTAAGCACACCAAGAAAATGAGAGGGGCACAGGAAAACAGATGGACAGAACTCTGGTACAGAATGAGATTGTAAAAAGAAAAGGAAGAGTCCCAGAGGTCAGAGCGGAAGCCACCAGTCATCAGTGCAGACCTCATGGGTTCAGTCATTTTAGTGGTAACTCCTTCCATGAAATCTCTGGTCTCCCACCAACCACCCCATGCTTACTTATATTCTCCTCTTCATCATATGATTTCAGTGGAAAAGACGCTCTGGGCAAGCATCTCCTGGGAAAGCAAAAGGTCATCTTTCATTCATTTTCCTGTATATTTGCATGTGCTTCAATTTTGCTCATTTTCATTACATTCTTGACTCCAAGTACAGTGTCCTGTTTCCAGTGTTTGAGTTAAGGCCCGAGCATTTCCAGTTCCTTCTGAGTTGCTTGTTTCGTGGTGATTTGACCCAGGGAGTCAGCCATTCACCAGCGTTATCTGAAGAATGTGTCCCAAAGGCATGCTATAATAGACTCTTTGGGGTAAGGGCAACACTTATTCCTTTTAACATAGTGAACATTTGTTCTTACTGGGAAGAACAGCCTATAGCATATCTGCATAGCGGGAAGAACTCATTGTTATTGCAGCATGTATGGAAAGAGTCTTGAGATTATAGGTTGGGCCTACCATGGTTGTAATAACGATTCTTCCAGGTATTACAGAGAGAAAAGTTTTACTCCTTGACAATTTTAGTACTTTCAGCTATAAAGGGAGACGACAGCCACCAACTCATTGGATATTTGAAATGCTCTATAGAAACATAAACAGAGAGAGCAGGAGAGTGCCTAGCATATGGGAGCACAGAAACTACTACTAGTTATCTTCTTTTGGTTTTTTTTTATTGGATATTTTATTTATTTACTTTTCAAATATAGGCCCCTTTCCAGGATTCTCCTCTGGAAACCCCCTTCCTGATCCTCTCTCTCCCTGCTTCTATCAGGGAGCTTCACCACCCACCCACTCCCACCTCCCCGCCCTGGCATTTCCCTACACTGAGACATCCAGCCTTCCCACAACCAAGGGCCTCTCCTCCCATTGAGTTTGGACAAGGCCAGTCTGCTAAATATGAGGCTGGAGTCATGGGTCCCTGCATATGAATTCTTTTTTTTCCATCTTTATTAAATTGGGTATTTCCTATTTACATTTCAAGTGTTATTCCCTTTCCCGGTTTCCAGGCCAACATCCCCCAGCCCCTCCTTCTCCCTTCTATATGGGTGTTCCCTCCCCATCCTCCCCCCATTACCACCCTCCCCCCAACAATCCCGTTCACTGGGGGTCCAGCCTTGGCAGGACCAAGGGCTTCCCCTTTCACTGGTGCCCTTACTAGGCTATTCATTGCTACCTATGAGGTAGGAGCCCAGCATCAGTTCATGAACTGTATAGTCTTTGGGTAGTGGTTTATTCCCTGGAAGCTCTGGTTGGTTGGCATTGCTGTTCATATGGGGTCTCAAGCCCCTTCATCTCTATCAGTCCTTTCTCTGATTCCTTCAATGGGGGTCCCGTTCTCAGTTCAATGGTTTGCTGCTGGCATTCGCCTATGTATTTGCCATATTCTGGCTGTGTCTCTCAGGACAGATCTACATCCAGTTCCTGTCAGCCTGCACATCTATCTTATCTACTTTGGTTGCTGTATATGTATGGGCTACATGTGGGGAAGGCTCTAAATGGACGTTCCTTCAGTCTCTGTTCTAAACTTTGCCTCCCTATCCCCTCCTAAGGGTATTCTTGTTCCCGATTTAAAGAAGGAGTGAAGCATACACATTTTGGTCATCCTTCTTGAGTTTCATGCGGTCTATGCATCTTGGGTAATTTGAGCATTTGGGCTAATATCCACTTATCAATGAGTGCATACCATGTGTGTTTTTGGTGATTGGGTCACTTCATTCAGGATAATACTTTCTAGTTCCATCCATTTGCCTATGAATTTCATGAAGTTGTTGTTTTTGATAGCTGAGTAGTACTCCATTGTGTACATGTAGCACATTTTCTGTATTCATTCCTTTGTTGAAGGGCATCTGGGATCTTTCTAGCTTCTGGCTATTATAAATAAGGCTGCTATGAACATAGTGGAGCATGTGTCTTTGTTGTATGTTGGAGCATCTTTTGGGTATATGCCAAAGAAAGGTATAGCTGTGTCCTCAGGTAGTGCAATGTAGTTAACAAAGGGCACACATAATAAACATCCTACCTCATCTCTAAAATCTAGAATAAGCTTAGGTCCATGGTTCAATAAGAATATTGCTTAATTGATGAAAAGGAGAAAGACATCTTGATGATTATGAATAAATAGCAACCCCCATAATCAAGAACAACACCATTTTGCCTAGCGGGGCACACCTTTCAGCTTCCCTGCTAACAACAGCATCCCATTGTGGGGAGTGCAGTGCAACCCAGAAGGTGAATGTCTTACGTTATCTTGAAGACCTGTCAGGAGGATCACCATGACTCATGCTCCCACAGAGGAGGTTGTTAAGTACATCATTAGAATCTTAGAATTACATAGAATGGCTTTGTCACTCAGGTGACAGGAGACTTCACATTGATACTGCTAAATCTGAACAGTCTGACAAGTAAGGATGTTGTGTGAAAAGTTGACATGGGCAGAAGGTTTGTTTCAAAGTGTTTCCTGACAAACCTTTCTTCCTCTCTTAGTCTTGACCCATACCTTGGCAATTGTTTTGTTCTTAATTTAAATTTGATATTAGATCATCTCTACAGCTATTCCTTGATAGCCTAGACTGTGTGACTTCTGTCCTCAGTATGATGAGGAACAGAGTAAACAAGATATGGTTTGTTTGCACCCCATCTCTACCTAATGTGATTCAGGGAAGCCTTTATCATGGCAAAGTGGTCAGCAACAATCTCCATTTAAAAGGTTTCTGTTCAAAATGACACTGCTAATGTGAACACTGCTAAGCTCTGAAGTGACAATGGAATCAGGTTGTCAGATCAGTCCCAAGAAAACCTCTACACTCACTGTTCTTCTTTCTCATCCTGAGATGCTGTCATGTTTCATGCTGTGCTCCCTCCCCAGAGGGCAAGAACACTCCTTCAAAAATTTGCTTCTTGGGGTTGGGGATTTAGCTCAGTGGTAGAGCACTTGCCTAGCAAGCGCAGGCCCTGGGTTCGGTCCCCAGCTCCGAAAAAAAGAATTAAAAAAAAAAATTTGCTTCTTGATGCTTAGTGGCCCACCAAGAATATATGACAGTGTCTAACTCTCTGGGGAGAATGGGGTAGCCCCCTAAATTGGTCTGTGAATATCTTTGAAAGCATGAAAAAGATACTGCCTTGTAGTTATTTAGTGGTGCCTGGAGCTATGTGGAGCTTGGGCTGACCCAGACTTAATTTCCTACCTTCAAGTTCTTAGCAATCCTCCCACATCGAGAACACAGGAGAAGGTAGGAGGGGTCTAGAAGAGAAAAACTTCATTAATTAACCTAGAATTCCTGTCAGACCTGGAATTATTTTTCTGCTTTCTATACTTGGTGTTTATTTTTGTCTCTCCTCCAGACCATAAGCCAGTTATGGCTAAGATGAAGTCTACGTGGTTCTCCATGGTTTTACAAATTCTAGATCAATGCTTGGCAAATAGTACATTTTCAGAAAATATCTGTGAGTGAGTGAACCTCTGCTTGACCAATAATAAATTTTCAGGGGATATTTGTGAAGAGTAAACTTCTGCAGGTGTTCTGCTGTATAAAACCCCAAGGCAGCCATTTACAAGGACAGCTGCATTGCAGGTGACTCAAACACACCCCGCATCTCCTATCAGGTTCATCCCAGAGGAGTACCTGAGAGATGTGAGTCTTGCGTCCTTCTCTGTGCTTTGATTAATCTTTGTGCCCTGTCTGATCACGTGAATATATGTAATGTATATGCAGGGAATGGAGCATTTTACCTTTTCATGGCAACATTTTAAAAGTATCTTGTTCTCAAACCTCACTCACTTCTCGTACTATGGCTGTTATACTGTTCAGCTATCTCAGAATATTTTGGGATGTGCTGCTCAGAATGGTGTCTGCTTTCTGATCTGTGCACTAAGGACAGAGGTGTGTTGCAGCCTCTCACAATTTAGAAATGGGTAGGGGTAGGGCATTAATCCTTCCAATGGTAGAATAGAATGATATCCAATTAGTCTATAATGAACTGTTCACTGCTAGATTTTGGTAGCTCTCTGCACCCTATATTTTCTCCTATTGTCCTCACAATAAGCCCAGTTCCTGTCCTTTACCTTTGTGGTGATCATATGCATGTATATACATTCTGTATATATTCTCTATGTGTTTTACATGTAGTTATTTAAGGTTTTTCCTTCTGTAATTCTTTTTGAATTTTTTTGACAGTAGGCATCACATTCATAATTTGTAATGGATCTTATTTTGAATCAGAGTTTACAGCCCAGGAAATTCTGTCTTAGGTGTGTCTGGGACATGGGGAAAGGCATGAGCAATGCTGTCTGCTTCCCTACTGGCATGGCATGCAACACTTGGCTGCTGCCACATAAGGGTTAATATGTATTGTTGCATTGTTCTGCTGGATCTGCTCTCTCTTTGGTTTGGTTTGGTTTGGTTTGGTTTGGTTTGTTTTTTTCTGTGTAGCCCTGGCTGTCCTAGAACTCGCTCTGTTGTCCAGGCTGGTTGCAAACTCAGAGATCTACCTGCCCCTGCCACCATGGTGCTGGCATTGTGTGCACCACAATACCTGGCTGTCTCCCTTAGGTTTGATCCCACTGCACAGTGGCTTGGTTAATGATACTTGTGAGGACAGCTGGTAGACTATGGACCTCTAAAATTTGAACCACATAAAGTCTCCAGAGATGACCTAAAGGATACTCTGCTGGGGTATTCCTCTACCTCTGTCTCCTCACTATTTAATATAATACCAAAGCCTCAGGCCCTGAAAACTATGGTAGAATAATTGCTGATTGATCTTCCAGAGAACTTTAATATCTTCGCAACTGTAAGATTGATTATCTTCTTAGACCTGGAGTTTGACACTCCAAAATTAAAACAAGAAGCCATTGCTAATACGATTGCTTAACCTATAATTTAAAATGCTTAAAAATATAATCCAGTTAACTTTTCATTAGGGACAAGAAAGGCACAATAAATTGGGCTACATGGTTAGGTTCTATAATGAATCTATTTTTCTTTCTCTTTTTTAATCATACATTTGGAGCTATGATTTTGTCTAAAACCATGGCTTAAGATAGTGAACTGTGATGGATTTGATGAAACAGCATTGCATTTTACAGTGCCCAAAAGAGTAGTAAATATATTTTCTACCATTTTTAGAAAAATTCAGCACACCCCTAATTCTCTGTCTACCCTACTTCCTTCATTCTTGCTTTCAGATTCAAAAAAATTAATAATTTTCTATCATTCAATAGCAGTTTGGATCATGCTAATAGCCACCGTAGTGTTTTGCAGTGTAAATGAAATATCATTAAACTGTATCAATGCTTCAAATTCAAACTCTGCTAAATTAGCTCCTATAATGTAAATGTTTTTCATCTTCTGGGGGCTTCTTTACAACTGTGTGGGACTCCAGTTTAGAGTTCAGGAGTAAAACACACCGCATGTGTCTCAAAGGAGTGAATCAGGCTAGTGAAATGCTTTACTGTGAAATGAAACAGCCAGTCTGAGCTCACTAACTGTTGGGGATGAAAAAAGCAGGAAATAAACAGCTGTACACTTTTCACATTTATGAAGTGTTCTAAAATTAGATTACTCTAATGATTGTCGCAGCCTATAAATTTACGAGGAACATTGTAACTGCATACTTTGACTAGGTAAGCGAGGATTGTGGTATGCACGTTGCACCTCGATAAAACTGATTTGTAAAAGCTGTGCCCTGGTATAGAAATAATGGTGTGATTTACGTATGGAGGCAGCATGACTCTAAAAGTCCCTCAGTTGAAGCATGCCTCCTCTGCTGCTCTTAGAACATATGTCATCCCACTGAGGAACCTCCTAAAAGTTGTTCTCTTGGCACTGGCTTCCGCTGAACCTTTCAAGACTCGGAAGCTCACCTGACCGGGCTGTTCAGCAGGTGATGCTGGGTTCAGTGTAGGTGCGTCTAGTCTTGAAATGTGTAAAGTATGAGACACAGTGACATTAGGAGGTCACCATCATGATGACTTCACTTGCCAGTCACTCGTCTTCTTTGGCTCTCGGTAGGTACGTTTCTGTGTCTTCACAGGCTCAGCTGAATTCTGTGGAGCTCATGTAGACTGTGATCATGAGATCCAGGATAGCTGTCTGGTGCGTCCTGCAGCAGTCGGGGACCATTTCTCCTCTACACGGCCTCTCATTGCTTAGTTTAACACTGTAATGGTCTAGGCTTACAAGTACAGGGAGAACAGAAACTAGAAAGCCCATTCCAGCTCAGGATCACAACATAGCTTTGTCCTTTGGAATATGTTTCGTTGACTAAAGCAAATCTCCAAGCCAGTTCCCAAATGGCTTGCAGAACAAGCAAAATAGAGAAAACGGTAAAAACTTCCTGTCAAAATGGTTTAAATTTTATTTGATAGAGAAAAACAGGTGGCAGCAGTTTTACAAAGAAGACACTGATATCTAATTCATGGGGCACAACAACAGAGCCCAGCGATGGGCAGGCAAGTCTAGAGAACTGGAGTGGATGCTCTAGTTCACTCCAACAGTGCAGCTCAATCTACCAAGGTTGTCCTATCTTGTGACTAGGATGCTTTGGCCCTTGGTACTATTAATTATGCACAGAATGCATATTTACTAAACTTTTAATTAATGACCCAATGGAAGTGGCAGGCCGTTCTGCCAAAATTGTTAAAATTTCTTTTGATAAGACAAAACAAAGCAACCACAACAAGGCAGGTGAGAGCGCTCTTACAAAGCACAAACCAAGTTCTAATTAAGGTTTAACGTCGGGGCTTTAGGCCTCCACGCACTGTATTGGAGTTGAACCCCTTGTACAAAGATCGAGCATAAGGATTGCTTTGTATGCCTGAAGACTGCACCGTTTGACACAAGCCCACAGCTATGCAGAGGTGTGTAAGCCAGAACTTACCTCACAGTGCACTGAGTCCACACGAGAAAGTTGAGAATCCATTGCTTATGACAAATGTTCAGACTCTGCACATACACAGCTAGACCTTTTCTCGCTAGTAGGAAAAGCTTGGAGTATGGGCAAAGCCTTACAATCAGAAGGAGGCAAGAATGAGAGGAAACCCCCTAGACACTACTTACCATTGTTAGAGCAGGAGTTCACAAAATTGGAAGCCTTGGTTAAGTCGCATGCCATAAGGAAAAAAACAACAGGTAACACAGAATTACCAGATATAAGTTCATAACCATATTATAGCCATATTATAGCCATATTATAGCCATGAGCTGTCAACTATTTCCAATAAAGGGTCTCTCCTTATATTAGACAGCTGAGTATCCAGTGCTAACCCCTACATGCTGGCACTATGCTGTGTCAGCACCAAAACCATTGTTTTACATATTTAATTTTCATAATTTAAGAGGGTAGACTACATAGATTATAAGTCACATCTCAATGAAAGGCTGAATTTTGGTGGAAGAAATTGGGACTTATTTATATGTGTTAATAAATGCAGCCATGACTCTCATAAATCCTCCATTGAAGCAAAGAACAATTTACATTAAAGAACAGACCTCACTTGCCTATGGGCTTTTTTGAAAGTTGTACTTTGCACCTTGAAAATCTTCTTTAGATTCAATTTGGTTCTCATAGAAGAAAATTCCACCCAAACTACATAGTCAAAGCACAGTATTCAGTTTGCCCCCAAGTATCTGCTTTCTGTTAAGCCAGACTCCAGGACAATGGTAACAAACTAAATGTCCAACTCCAGGCTTTCTGATGGCATTTAAAAAATAGAAAAAGAGAAGAGAAAACTGGGAAGAATGGAAGGGTGAAGGAGCCTAGAAGAACGCGAACCATGCCAAAAGCAAGAGGGGGCAATCCATGCCAAAAAGCCTCTCTGGGCACCAAGCCACAAATTCATAATTCATTTTTAAGCTGTAATATTTTTAATTTTCAAATTAGCTAGTTACTAAAATACCTGCTTTCTAGAGTTAAACATTATAAATTACTCTGAAATTTACTAATATGTCAAATATGGCGTTTAATGAAACTCATGTCAGGTGGAGTTGTTAACAGCTATGACAGTCTGTCTATAGGACATTTGGACCAGGAAGTTTCTTTTCTATGTTGACAGTAGCATTTGAGGGTGTTCTTGTTCTCAAAATGAAAGTCACAAGTGGCTAAATCTTTTTATCAATATGAAATATTCAGTCACACATACACACAAATACACACACACATATTGACACATATATATGTGTCAATAAGTAAAATTTCAGGTATCTCTAGATTTCTCATAAATATGATAATTGATATAGAAAGGTGTGACTCAACCACATTAATAACAGTACTAAAATTTTAATTGAACGCTTAGTGAAATATGAATCCTAAACATGTAAATTATATGTGCAAATCTATAAATGTCAGTATATGTATTGTTGATAAAAAAAAAATGCCTACATCCTATGTATTTCAAATGACACTTGCAGAATGGACAGATCCGATGCCTGAAGCAAACGTTCCATGTATGACATGGTGAATGAAGCAATGAGCTTGCAGGAAGTGCCAGATTTAGGTTGAAAAGTCATCCTGGTTGGAAGAATTGAATTGATTATCATAAAATCATACAAAACCAAAAGGCTGGGCTGCTCAAAATCATCTCATCATAAATGATGAGCTAATCTGATATTACCTGACAAGTGCAGCCTCTGACAAAGAGGATGTGACAGCTGAGTAGATCGGTCAGATAGACTCCACCTACAAAGGGGATGATCCAGGGAGGTAGGAAAGCAGCAGGCATTGCCTCACTAGAGCAGCACCCTGGTGAATATATCCATCTCCCTGATAAATCTACTCAGGAGAAAGCTAAGACACTCTCTGATTCTCTCAATAAAGTGGACGTCCCATAAAATACAGCTCTTAAGACAAAATAAAACAATCTTTACCTCCAACTTCCTGAGCTCTATAAAACCTCCCCAAACTGCCGAATCTAATATGAGTTTCTATTAGCTATGCAAACAGTTCCAAGAAAGAAATGTTTTGGTAAATTTAGCATATTGATTTTTGGCAAATTGGCCTCTGGCGAACTGGCCATTTTGTATATTGTTTATTTCAACATATTGATTTTTTGAAAGCACACTGACTTTCTTCTGATATCTGGTCCCCTCGGAGAACAAATTGGATAAATAAAGATTCATTTTTAGAAATGTACACCAAATGCCACAAGATACTGACTGGGGAACTAGGTACATACTAGTGACAGAGCAGACATTGCTCCCGAGTTCTTGGGAGCTATGAGTATGAAAGGAAGGCAGGGAATAGGTGAAAGCTTAGCAAACTGCTACATAGAGTTTTGAAAACCATTCTAAGGAACATGATATGATAAGAAAATAAAGTCTAGGAGGAGAACCTGGTAACAGTACTCGGTCCACAAATAATCTGCAGAAAATAAAACCTGGGTTCCTCCCATGAACAGACAAGGGGATAAGAGCTGACCATTTGGTTATCCTGCCAGGTGAGGAGGTGACACAGTTCAACTATAGGAAGTCAGGCCATAGGTATAGACCATGCTCTCACAGCTCAGATGTTCACCTCTTCCAGGGTTCTTTTCTCTTTCTCACAAGGTCCCCAGTTGACACGCGACTCTAAACCAACATCGTAAACCTCTGTCTCCTCACTTCAAAATCTACAGATTGCTGGCTTCAGGATTTGAGGTCACCAATGCTTTTTGTTTCACGAACACTGGGAGCCATGTAATTATGAGAGGTTCTGATTCTTTACAATGTGTTTAAAAACAGGTAAGGACCACCAGCGATTGCTATATGTATGATTGCCAGGCAGAGGTGGCCTTAGTTGCAGCACTCAGAAGCCAGACACAGGTGGATCTCTGTGAGGCCAGCCTGGTCTCTTTGGAGGGAGTTCCAGGAAAGGAAGGCTACACTGAAAACCCAGTCTCAAAACACACACACACACACACACACACACATTATTGACTTAATTATGGTATTGGTACATGTTTTAAAAAATCAGAGTACTATTAGGTGCGCTACTGCAGACACATGGAAAGCTGAGGCAACAGGAACGGTAGTTCAAGGCCACTATGGGATATAAAACAAAACTTTGTCTCAAAATAAAACAAAAAAATCAGGGTCTAAAACCTAAGAGACAAGAAATGTTTTCCTCGATAATGTTTACCAAAGAGCTGAGCTGTTTCCATGACTGGCCCAGCCCAGACTTGTCTTGACTTATATTTTAGTCTCCTATATTTATTTCCTAAGGCCACTGTCCAATGAACGACAACATACTTGTCTCAAGACAACAAGAAATAGATTGGAGGACTGGAAGCTCAACATTAATTTTTCTGAGTCAAAATTAACAGGACTCTAGGCAAGAATTTTCTTTATTCTAACTCCATCATCTTCCAGCAACTTTTCTATGTCAGGTCTCTTTCAAAACTGTCTATGGGTTCTCCAGGTATGACTCCTCTGTTTATCTTATACGTATACTCAGGGGTCGATTAGGGCCACAGAGAATAATCCAGGAGGATCTCCTCATCCCAAAATGCTTGGTCATATTAGAAGTGATGAATTTCCAAGCACATTCACATGCTCAGTCTCCAGATTGGGTTTGAGCCTTTTGGTGCTATTCATCAACTCAATGCCTAGGGGTTCCAGGATTTTAACTGTTAATCAGAATTCACAGGAAGGTTTCCAATGCTTCTGTGTTGTTTGTTGGCTTGGTTTGCTAGAGGATATAAAATGGTCACCCCACCCCCACCTCGAGTCTCCCCTACCTCCCTACCATCCACAACATTGCCCCTGTGATGTAGTCTTCAATGAAAGAGACTGAATACCAAGACACCTAAGAGAGAACCAAACACCAAGGGAAATGGTCAAGAAAATGATGCCTAATGATACTCTGCTGTGCTCATAGATTGGTGCCTAGTACAATTGTCATCAGAGAAGCTTCATCCAGGAGCTTCATCCATGGAGTTGGATGCAAAGACCCACAGCTAAACATTAAGCAGAGCTTGGGGAGAAAGGATTGTAAGAGCCAGAGAGATTAAGAACACCACAAGAAACCCACAGGACCAACAAAAAAAGGCTAATAGGGGTTCGCAGAGACTGAGCCTACAATAGGGGAGCCTTTGTCAGTCTGGCAGAGAATGCCTGCATATATGTTATGGTTGTACAGCTTGGTCATGTTGTGGGAGCGCTAACAGTGGGAGTATGGACTGTCTCTAACTTATTTGCCTGCTTTGGGAACCCTTTTCCTCCCACTGGGTTTCCCATGCAGCCTTAATAAGATGGATGTACCTAGTCTTACTGCCATTTGATGTGGGAGGCCTGCCATTTCCTAAAGCAAAACCAAGGAGGAGTCAATGGGGTGGCTATTGGGAGAAGAGAGGGGAGGGGAAACTCCGATCATGTTGTAGTATGTGAGAGAAGAATATATTTAAAAGGAAGGAAGGAAATGCTCATTGGTAGCATTGCTAGTGCTTGGTTCACACATAGGAAAACAGATTGAATTTCTAGTGGGAAAAGCTAAGCTAGGTGGATGTATGAATAGATAACCAAATTAGTTCTAAAACAGAAATAAAATTTTAATTTAGGAAACATTTTAAGTGTGCATTTAATATGAACACTCTAGAGACTGCTATAGAATTCACAGTCAGCTCCTTAGAGCCTCTTATGATAATAACTACCTCCCTGTGACTAAAGACACAGGGTTTTGTCTTATTTTCCCGTCTTCATGACTTTGCTACAACAACACTATGCTGAACATATACAATTGATTGTAACATATACAGTTGAACATATAAATGTGATTGGCATGACTGTGGTGGATCTCAGAGTCGCCAGATTCTTCTCCTATTAAATGTTTTAACTGGTGGGTGCCATTGTGACACCTTTGCATGTGTACATCACTGTACTTTGTTCTTATTTTCTCATCGCCTTCCGTATTTCCCTCCTCCTCCATTTATGATCCCCTTCTTCTCAGAGTCCCCCATCTGCTTCATATTGCTGCAAATGTCATTTATATGCATTATTTCAGGTACAGTTCTATGAAAGTGACAATCTTTCTCCACTTGCAAAGAGGCTGTTTTGCAAGGGCTGTCCAGCATTAGGTAGCAGGGAAGTAGGGAGCGACATAGTCCTTTATCTCTTGATTGGAAATCTAGTGGCTTATGTGGAATTTGAATGTCTATAAATTTTTTTTGGAGAAGAAATATCTTTCTCATTCCATCCCAGTTTCCTTGTGGGATCTCTAAAAGTTCTGCACGTGTATATTAGCACACTAATTCACAAACGTTCTGTGTAGTTTGACCAATCATCATTATTTATGAGAAATACCCATTTATATCTACTCAAGTTCATCAAAGATGATTTTCATCATTAAATCTTAAATGATATTTAACTTCCCTGGTCTTACATCTAAGAATTGATCTAATTTATATAAAATGGATATGATAGGATTTTTTTTTTGAACAGTGATCCTTTCCTACAAAAGTTGATCATAGGTTAATATCATTTTGGGCACCCTCTGTCCATCCCCACCACCTCCTTCAGAATGTCATCATTGTTAGGGAGTTTTACAGGTCGGCGCTCTGGGTCACTGTGCCAAAACAGGATTTTGTTATAGGGCCGTGAATTTGTAAATGAGGAACTTAAGCACTGTTTCATTTTCCACTTTCTATTGAAGCTAGAAATGTTTTCACTTGGGTGTGGTAGGAAGACCAGAAAATCCTATCTCAAAAAGAAAGTAAAACCTGAAAACCGGTCCTATGTGTTACATAGATTGTTTTCTCACTACCAGGACTAGTTGTATCCCTAGAAGACAGTTGTCAGTCAGGAGAAAAATTGTTCTTCTCTCAGTATTGAGCGGAAAGGCTAAAGATGCTGGCCAAGTCTAAGGGAAGATAAACCTAATGAAGATTAAGTAATGGAAGATACCCCCTAAGCTAAAGAATTCCATGACCTCAAACTCCAGGGGGTGCTCCTGAGAGCTCAACAGTACCCATCTCTTGGTTCTCTCTCTGGAATAGGCTGAGTTCCATTCCCATGTAGGGCTCAGACACACAGCTCCTACCCAGCCTGCATGTGCACTGGGAGATCTGCTCTGCTTCTTCTTCTGTCTTTAACATGTCAGTGGCGTTCGTGTCCTCTCAGGTACGCACAGTCAAGCAATCTTCCTGCCCTCTGATCCTCAAGGATTTCTGAGAGGTCTTAGAGCCATTCCATTTAAAAGAGATATCTCTGTGGGAGGACCCACAAAAGTACGGTTAGTGTTGCCAGGGTCTTTACCATCTCTAACACAAGAACATTTGCTTTTTGTTCTTTTTTTAAAATTAATTTTGCTTTTGACAATTTCTTACTTATAAATAGCATATTGTGATGACACTCCATTCTCCCATTTTTCCCATATATTTGAAAAACTTTATGGGTTTGTTGGTGTCCTCAGTGAACTCATTTATTTCATTACAGCCACACATAAAAGTCACTTGGTGAATAGTTTTTGAGTGAATGGCTTTAATTGTGTGCTTTAGAAATTTATAATTGGTTACTGATCATGAATTCCTCTCACCTACCTTTTCCTACCGTGCTTTCAGAACTTCTCTGCCTTCTATTTTACCTTTTCTTCTGGATGGAGGATCTTATTTTTTAACCCGTTTAATTCATGGCAACAAGGTCTAAAATATTTAAGATCTTCCATGGAAAGAAAGCAAACCATGAATCAGGGTGCCAATAGGTAACTTTATTATTTAACACAGAAGGGCTGGATGCCATAAGATTCTGCTTTGTAGAATAAAATGGGATTAATACCATACAAGAGTTTGCAAGGAGAGCCGCAGCCCGTTCTCTACTAAGTAGAATAGGGTTCGTTTTTATCCACTTCTCACATACTCACTCATCCCATAGGCAGCCTGCATTCCTGTTCTGTGTCCATGGACACAGAGATAAGTACAATGTTATTTTATCTCCTCGACAAATCAGAACCTCATAAAGTAAAGCCTCAACAGGAACCAAAGCTCCTGAAGCTGTGTGATGAGAGCCACTGGAGGGTCTGCAGAGCATGACATGAAGGGTGGAAAGGAAGGACAGCCAGCTTTCCTGAGGGAACTAAACAGTACAAAATAAAATGTTTAAACTTAAAATTTAAATAAACCCCATCGTTGGTCAAAAATTGTTTAAAGGTGGGACCCAGGAAAAAACTGAGCACAATTTCCAGATATGCAGAAGAACTACTGAAGGAGAGATGGTTAGCTGGGGCCTCTGGGAGGGAGACATGGGAGGGAGGCATGGAAGAGGAAGGAGACAGGGACAGTGTAAACTTCAGCAGTTGTCACCAAGGCATAAAGCAGCATATAAACAGATTTTATGTGTCTTGTCAGAGACTTTGGATATAATTGCACTCTATGGACAGTTGTCAAATGAATAACTACTTCTGTGATCTCGAAGGCTTGCTGTTAAAACAGGTGAACTGACACGAGTCTGGTCTTATTAGCCTACGACATGTGCTTGAAAGTTCAGGAAACCAGTTCAAATGGTCAAGGATGCAGTGGAATACTGCAGAGACAGTATAGGTTGAGTTTGACACCGTATATCTAAGATACACAGGAGCCAAACATATGAAATTTCCCATGAGCACTTTGGACGCATATGAGCAAAGCTATACCAGACATTCAAGCTAGAGGCACAGATCTGGAAATCCTCAGAATATAAATGATTATTTAAAGACTACATAAGTACTTCTTGATTTTTATGTCAGTCCTGAAATGGGTTTTTATAATGTGGATTACATGCTTTGGTGTAACATTCCATTAGTGGATTAACAGTTCTCTCTGCTGGAAATTGTCAGTTTGATATGCACTGGTTCCTGACACGCCAGAATGCCCTTCATCTACAATGACACCCTTGCAATAAAGTGATACTTTGGAAACTTTGTCAAATTTATCATCTCCTAAGACACTCTCCAATGGTTCTATAGGTTGTGTTACATTTGGGGTACTCTTGCTGAATTTCATTTCTTCCCACATGCTAAGCACATGCTATACCACTGAGATATACCATCAGCCTTTGATGTTTTAACCTATAAGAAAATATGGCTAATTAAATTAAGGTAAGATTTCTTAATAACTGAGTCTTATGTATGGGATTTTTCCTAGTTCTTCTAAGGGGAGCAGAAGTCACTTGAGATTCACTGAATGTGTCCTGTGTCCATGAAACACAATGCTAAATCCTAATTATATCAGACACTGGGTTAGGTAATGGGGAAATAACACACTGAGGCAACTAAAGCAAGCAGCTACAGTTGAATGTGGAGAAGGGGTCAAATAGAGGACTCTAAATGGTCTTGTAAAGAATTAAAGACAGCCTTGCTCAGGGACATAGACTGAAGGAATTGCAGTGTGATACTGTTTGAACTCAGCCCTATAAGTTGCATTCGCTTTAGCAGTTCCATGTGAAACCTTCAGTTGATCACCCTCATGGAAATGTTCTGACGCATCTACTCAAGTAATTTCACAGCAGTGTGCTTCTTTATTTGGAGGATGATAAGTCTTTTAAAACAGAAGACAATATGCTAGTTTTTTGTCAAGTAGACAAGGAAAGAAAGGAACAGGAACAGTATACACACTACAAAAAGAGGCAGAGATGTGTGTTTAGAATCATGTTCCTAAAGCGTAGGCATGATGTATGTCACTGTTGTGATATCGCAGTAAAATGTTGACAGACGAACCATCACAGTTGCCTTGGAATCTGGTCTCTGAACTTGCAAAGGGAACATGAGTTGTATACAAAGTCAAAAAGGATGGCATGGCCCTATTTTTAATAAACAAGAATGGGGACCTATAAAAATGAATGGGCACCTGAATTAAGGAAGCAGATAAAGAAGGAAAGATGAATTTAAGAGAGCCTTGGGTATTAGAATCTGTAGAACTCTATGGCAAATTGAATATGGGAACAGTAGACAATGATTGATCGTGGCAGGCAATCTTCAGAGAGTCCCTATGGCACACCAGCCTGGATCAACATGAGAAGAGTTGTCTCCCACTGACCTTGGCTGAATGAGGAAGCAGAGTTCTCTGCACTCATGCTATTCCTGGGTTTCTTGGATGCTTTGGGAAGTAGCACTCTTTCATGTCTCTAAGGCACTAATCAGAGCCACTTTTATGGTTATAAAACTGATTTAGTTTTGAGGGAATAAACATGGATTGAGGAAGGGCTTTCCTGGAAGATGATGTCACTGTCTTAGGACAAAGTCAACTGCATTAAAATTGCTTCATAAGGCTCACATCATGGACAGGAAAATTTATGGGGCTTTTGTTATCAAATTCCTAGCCACTTCTGAGGTATTTTGTGTACTTAAAGTCTTTGCTCATTCCAGACATATTGAGTCCATAGACACAGGCTATCTAAATGAATGAGTCCAGTCACAGCCCACAAGCTTCAGAAGGGGACCATGATAATGACTTTCATGCCTCAGCTTGTATGGCACTCACACAACCGAGCTGTATACCTCCTGAAGAGCCAGCCACAATTCCCAACCATTGATTGCCATGACAATAAGTGAATGTGACTCAAGACCCAGGAAGTAGGACTGAATCACACTCCAAAAAAAGTGCATTTGGAGAAAGTACTTCCCAGTGATAGAGTACAAGTCATCCCAGCTGACCCATGAGGTATTGGGTCAAACCGCCATCAAACTCCTGAGAACACTGCAATTTTAAGGAATCTGCCCCTTCTCTTCATCCAGGCCAACGGCACTCTTTCGAAAGTCTCTAGAACATCCTTGGGCCTTGAGCAGCTGTCAGTACTACAGAGTCATAAATATGACAACACTTCTGTTCTTTGAAATGGAAACATTTTTAGTGTCTGAGCAATAGCGTCATAATTGGAGGATCCATTTATCCGAACATTCTGCCGCTCAGATGCAATTGTAGTCACTTCGAAGGTGGTCTTTTATTTTTCTCCTCCTCTCACTCATGTAAGAAGAGAGGCGATCTCCCCACCTAAGCCCTCTCTCTGATACATTTACAAAGCTGGAGCCAGACTGATTGCAGACCTTTGTTGCTATAAAGACAGAGCAGAATGCAGTTCTGAGAGAAGAAAGAGCCTTAACTAGGATTTCTTCTCCTGTGATGGCTAATTTTTTTTTCCCTCTGATACTTTTCCAAAACCATGGCAAGGTGACATCTGATTAGAATGCATTTAATCGCAACTTTCTGAAGGTTGAAACAGTAATACCTCAGAGGATCCTAAGTCACAATTCTAAATGTTTGGAAAAGCAGAAGATGAAGTGTAGTGTCAGCGGAGAGAGAAGAAAATGGAATTTTGAATAGTCTGCCCAGTCTAGTGATTACACTCTAACAAAGAGGACTGCCAGCCTGATTTTAGTCTCTGATTTCCATTCATGTAGGATCCGCTCATTACCATCAGGGTCTTTCTGAGTAGCCACGGGACATAGGAGCTGACGAATAGCAGAGCATTTTGTTACACTGTAATGTGGATACAAGAAACTCAATCCCTATTCCTCTCTAAATCAATCTTAAGGTGGGTGGTGGATCTCACCTAAACTACAATCAAAGCCTATGTGTGGGTGTGCCACTCGGCAAATATAGAACAGGATGTGTTATGACTGCTTATTCAGAATTAAACACACCAAAATCTGACGTGAATATCCAAATGTAATAATGTAGAGTAGTGGTTCTCAACCTTCTTTATGCTGCAACCTTTGCATATAGTTTCTCAACCATAAAATTATTCAGTTGCTACTTCATAACTGTAATTTTGCTATGTTGCTAATCATACTGTAAATACTGATATGCAGGATATCTGATATGTGACCTTCATAGGGGTCACAACCCACCTTAAGAAACACTGACTTAGTAGTTGAAGAGATGGTTCAGCAGTTAAATACATATACTGCTCTTATATAGGACCCAAGTTCAATTCCTACTACACATATGAGGGACACACAATGCCTTTAACTTTGGCTCCAGGGGATCTAATGCCTCTGGCCTCTGTTTGCATCTGAACTCACTTACGTACATGAAGTCACACAGATGCCCATAACAATTTTTTTTTTAAATTAATGACTCAGGTATTGGATAAGAAGTGTCCTCATCTAACTTCTGTATGAAATTGCTTAAAATAAGACATTGGAAATTTTCACTATAAATGTTAATAAGCTTTGATTATTCTGTGGGATTAATAATCATAATTTGGGAACAATAGCCTTTCATTCATTAATTTGGCTACAAATCACAAAACAGAAGTTCATGGCTGAGGTGTGCCAGGGTGTTCAGATGAGAACACTGAGGGACACGGATTCTTCAGTCCGTCTATTCCCGTTGTCTGGTCATCCAGTGTCTTGTTTTGTCTTCTGAGAAGCCATAGCTATGATCCCCTGCTCACACTGCACCAGGGTTGTGGGGTGGTAAGAAAAAATACCCTCACTCCTCTAAAAACTCATAATTCTTATTTTTGTGAAGGGTGTGCAAACCCCATGATCTCTTGTCCTCTAGTGTTTTGTGAGAAACACAGATCTTAAGAATAAGCAGGACACTGAGAAATCCTCTGGGCAGCTGTCCAAAGCAACACAAATACATCATCCCAGATGGATTTAAAACATCCCGTTTTATGAGGAATTCTATAATCACCTTATAAAAAGACAACTCAATAATACTGATTTCTTTGGGGGAGACATGTGATTTCCCAAAAGTAAAGGGCATTGATTTTAAAATACCAAGTTGCCCATGACACTGCTGTGACATTTGAATAATACTGCAGCATGAGTGATAATGAGGGACTCTTAACCTGATTGGTTTTATACACAGCCCATACACTGAGCTTTCTTCCCTCCTTCCGTTCATTCAATATTTATAGCATAACTGACACCTCCTGAGATGGGCACCTCCTATGGATGGATGCTATAGTTTACTTCTTCCTCCTTTCTGTGTCCCACAGATCTTACAGATCTTCTGGAATCAGTGAAAACATAAAGGAATCACACAGATCAAGAATATTGATAGAAACAATACATTTTTTTTCTTGGATGAAAATCCCCTATGCCCAAACTTGTGCTGTAGTAATGTACAGTTAGTATTTTCTAAGTGTCAGTTTCTGCGGGGCCATCCAGGGCTGCAAGGGCAGCATAGCAAAAGCCTGTATTTTACACAGTGCTAAGTTGGCCAAGAATGTCCTGTGACCTATGAGTCAGCAAGTTGGGAGGGAAGCCTCTGACCTTCCGCGTCTTCTATCTACAGTCATATGAGATTAGAGTTGCTTCATCAACTTCCCTAGTTAAGTTGCTAAGAGGTTCAAATGGGATCGCAGGTAGCAAAAGACTCTGAAAGTGGGGTGTGAAGGAGAGGCCTGAATATCATCAGTGCTAATACCAGAGTATTTGGGGGCCCATGTATTCTGGGGGTCTGGGTGTCAGTTTTTTCATTGTCACTCCGGCAACCTGCCCACCAAACCCAAGAGCACCAAGACTTGAGATAACTCAGGGATTGAAGTCCATCCAAGAAGAAACCATTTAAGAGGACAAAGGCTCTCATGGTCTGCCTTGCACTGGAGTGATGTGTCCATCAAAGGTCCAGATCTTAGAGAATATTCATTACTTTGCCAGCTGGCCCTCGGCTGCCATCCAGGCACTGTCCTGATGTCTCTTCCCAGTCTTCATTTGGATAACTTCTTCCAGCTTCAAAGAGCAGTAGAGTGGGTCCCCTGCTATGGTAACGAGCCTAGGCGTTGGAACATAGAAGCTGATAACTCTGTAATTCACAGATATCATCACTTTCTAAATCTATTTTGATCTGGATTTCCTGCTGGGTTTTCTATTCTACAAAAAAAAATTTAATGAATTTGTGAGTTTCAGAAAATGATCACGCTTTCTGTCTCTACGCGACTTTCCAGGATCTGCGCTATATATTCTAGAGCTTCTCTTTTCCTTCTCTGAATCCAGCCCCGCTCTTTTGATCAACGCCAGGGAAGAAGAGGGGTACTGACTCACAAACTCTGTGCTTAAGTACAGAAAAAGGCTTCTCAGTTAGTGCTCAACATCCCACAAGTGTGCCGCCATGTTAAAGATAGCCAGCATTTGGCAGTCTCCGCCACCTCACACATCCTGTAATGTGGTTTGGGAATATGTCTCCCAAAGTGCTTTTGCCATAAAGTAAAAATAGCTTTGGCTGCCCGCTAAGGAGAGTTCTTACAAGAGACATTCATTATTCATTCTTCCCTGCTCTTCAGGCTGCCCACCAGAGATCTCAGAGGCCTTCACACAGAGGCACTTATGGGCCTGACCTTCTGAGAGGAACATTCTGAGAGGAAGTAGAGGAAGTAGGGCTCTCCTGGCAATGTCATTCTGTGCTTGCAAACTGAGTGATAAGGGTCAATCTTCTTAGCACGAGAATAACTGTGGTCTGGATTGATAACCTTGACCATCGTTATACCGCTCTGAGGAGGTTTTCAAGACGGTCTAACTTCATCCGTCAGGTCCAGGTGGGTTAGGATGTTTACCTAGCACAGAGACCAAATGCTTACTGGGATGCTTTATTTTGCAACCTTTGTTATGTTTTTTGACCAGGCAAAAACAACAACAACAAAACAACAACAACAAAACAATGAAACAACAAAATCTCTTTCTGGAGTTTACAGATACACACCTAACTCATCTATCTTTAATGGACTCCTGAGGCACTGTGACTCACATTTATCTTTCATGACTTAGCACATTTAATGTAGTTCGATTTTGACATTGCAGAGAGCTCACCAGTCACTGCTTTTACATTAATTGGGCCTGAGGACAGGGGCTACCTGGGGCATAATGGTGGGAACATTCCCACCTAATGTCCTGCCTCTGCTGTCCACAGAACAGAAGTAAAGACTCATCCTATGGCTGTGTGTGCAGCAGATGAATGAATGCCTACGGGGAGTTGGTGGGAAATTTAAGCCTTTAAAAATTATCCTTTGGGAAAATTACTCATTTTAAGTTATGAGTTTTCTGAGTTCCTGTGATTTCACAGTTGATGGATAGATTCCTCTTCTAATTTCACAGAAGTGAACTTCAGAAGTAACATAAATACACAAAAAGCTCCATTTTTTGCAAAAGTTTTTTTTTTCAAATTTCAAGACTATATGACAGACTTCGAGAATCCCAATATAATTCTTTTATTTGAATTCTTTACTAAAATATTGCATTAAGTATTCTTTTTTTCATTTGACAGTACCAGATACCAAAGAAGAACAATTTCAAAAAGTAAAGATTTATTTTAGCTCACGCTTCTGGAGGTTTCAGTTAATAGTCGTCTGGTCCCTTCGCTGTGCACTTGTAGCAGGGCAGAGCACACTGATGGGGAACACCGAATAGCTCAAAGCTACTCATCTCACGCAGAGGGGCAAATGACAAGACATACCCTTTCATGGCAAGGCTCTCATGACCTCTTCTCCCCCTCCAGGCTCCACCGCCTATAGTTCTTTCACTTCTCAGCAATGCCACTGCATGAGTCTATCAGTAGATGAACCTGTTCATGAAGACAAGGCACCATGATCCAATCATTCCCCACATTCCCCTCCAATGAACTACTATGTAGGGACCCAGGTTATCAATGAAAGCTCTTTTAGAGTTAATACTTCATTATAAATCATAGCAAATATTAACAATTTAGACATTCCTTTTGGTCACTTTTGTCTGTACATTTGGTGTCATTTTCTAAATACACAGAATTATATTACTACTAATATTATTCATGTTTGGGTTTTCCTGTCTCTAATAGTATACAGTTCCATACATCGCTTTCAGTTATTCTGACTCAGACCCTGAAAACTGAAAGAAAAGTGCCGTCCTTGAAGAAGTCACAGGTGTACTCTTTAGAGAAAGAATTTTATACAGGGTCAGAGGCATTTTGATGGAAAATGGCATTAACCTATAGGAATCAGAAGAGGAAAAGTTAATACCAGTAGCTTGCCCTTCTGCTGTAGTCTCCTGGAAAACAGGGCCTGATAGATATCAATGTACACATAATGCATTTGCTGTATATAGAGAACAGTGTTTAAGGTACTTGCTTTTCATGGTATTTAACCCTTGAATTTGAGTCTATTGAAGTCTATTGTGTTGATCGTTATTTAAAACTTACATGTACTCTCTGTCATCTTATCCAAGTAATTAAGATACTTTAAGTACCTAAGGAGAGCCATGTGTGTCCTTCTGTAGCTGTATCCTGAGACACATTTCCCTGGGGGTTTTCATTTTATTGTGTGTAAAAAACAAACACGTCCTGTTGTGCGAGGAATACAAAAGTACATGAGGCTATTAATTGCTCTGTTAATGGGATTACGAATTATGTTTCTTTCTAAACAACAGGATTTCTACCTAATTCATTAGTAATCTAGGAATCTTAATTTGTCTATAAAAACAACATGCCTTTATGAGTGGAAAAATAAAAGAGTAAATAACTTGTTCTCTGATGCTGGACCTTGTTCCTGGCACCTCATATAAGAACTAGATAGAAGTGATGTTAGACCTGTGTCCATTACATATCAGAACTCTGGGTTAGAAGCTGACAGTGTAGGGGTTGGTACAGCAGCAGCGTCACCCTCAGGGGATTGACAACTTGGTTGAATGCAGCATGTTGGTGAGAACTAAAATATGTGATCAGACACCATGTTGATGAATAAATGAGATCCACCAAAACCAAAAGAGGAACAATTCTCCCTGAATATGTTCAGAAGATGTCATAAAGCAGCAGACCGGTACACCAGGTCCCAGGAGGTTATGGAAGAATTAGAAGAATAAGGAAGATCCCATGCACGGGAACCTGCAACAATACTCACAGGTCTAAAATGAAAATAGTTGAGCTTCCAAAGAATACCTTTTTGCTTACTACTGTATAGCCAGAGCCCAAATGGTGCCCATAGCTGCCCACCGAAAAGCATTAGCAAGTGTGTGTTAAAATGAATCACGGTGCTGTGTGATCAGAACTTTGGGAATGAAGTGGATTGATGGGGCAGCTAAGGAAAGCCAACAGTCAAATAGTATCACACCCTCAAGGTCTTGTATGTCCATAATGGAAAATGTGGGCTTTGTCCTATAATTAAGCACACCATCAACAAAGTCCTTGAAATGTCCGGCCTGTGACATTCATGAGCTTCACTTGAGGCTCCTTTACCTATAAAACTCAGGAAAGACTGGCTCAAACAAAGTCGAGGTAGTGGTTTAGACTGTCTCATATACATTATAAAGTTCAAAGAGGATCCTAGATCAGTCTTCAAATTTCTAAGATCCTGAATCCTGATCAAAGGTAATTTCCTCTCTGGTCTGGAGTTCTCTACATATTTACAAAGTCTATTCTGAGCAAAGAGAAGCTATCATAAGTTTTCTATCAAGTAATTGACATTCAGGCATTAAATTTCAGTTTTGGAGACTTTGGGTAGGGAACGGAATGGGGGTAAAACAAGGGTGGGATTTAAACGGCCCTGTGGAAGGCAGATACCATACTTTAGGTAGAAGATAGTAATGATGATTTGACCATAAGAATAGAGTAGGAGAGGGCTGGAGAGAGGGCTCAGAGGTTAAGAGCACTGACTGCTCTTCCGGAGGTCCTGAGTTCAATCCCCAGGAACCACATGGGATCTGATGCCCTCTTCTGGTGTGTCTGAAGAGACAGAAAGTATACTCGCATGCATACACATACAAATCTTTAAAAGAATAGAGAAGGAACGTGAGGTGAGCAGTGACTGGAATTCCAGGGGTAGAACATGTCAGAACCATGAGCACATACATGAGCACATGCAGGTGGTATCCTGTACAAGGAAGGGTACAGAGCCAGTGGGTCCAGAGCACGGAATTTGGCCTCTGCTCTTTGCTGCCAAGCCTTGGACCAGACACAGAGCTGCATGCACTCTTGGTTAGTGGCTGATGGGGTGCTGAGCTGGACAAGAGGAGTGTGGAAGATAAAGACATTTCTACACGGTTACCTTGATCAGGTTGTTTTATATCTTCCTGTAGACATCTTTGAAAACTTTTCAAACTATTGTTCCTGAAGTCAAGATCTCTAGGGAAGGAAATTGAATGTGTAACTCTGCTGTTCTGAGTAGACTCTGCCAAAAAGCTAAGGTTTCGCCTTTATCCCATATTAAAGTATAGGTACTATCAAATCAAAATAATCTCTTCTGAGACTTGAAGCAGGGGTTAGAAGTCCAAGCGCTTACAGTGTCCACTCGAGCATTGTAAATAAGCAAAGTGCATAACAGGTTGTGCGTCTGCGCATGAAGCTGACAGGAAATTTCTTCTTTCACACAAAAAAAAATTCAATGTGTTGTTATTCATTTGCTTTTAAGCGAACAGCCTTCTCCGTCTCTATTTTTTAACCTTTTTAAAAAGACTTGGGAGTGTGACACATTTCCCCATTCTAAGAGCAGCTTTTCCACAGCAGAAGCAATGAACGGCTCCCTGCACACCTGCAATGTGTGACACAGTGAAGAGTGCTGGGTCAGGCAGTCTTAGTTTTCAGGAGAAGATGAAGGTTCCACTATTTTATATAAAATCTCGCACAGCTTAAATGGTCCGTGGAAAATGTTATAGTATGCTGCACGGAGTAAATAAAGCAAACATGTGAGCCACGGTTTGTGTTCTCTGCCTTGACCCATGCGGACCGTCCTCTACACACATGGATCCGATTTCTTTGAAAGTTGGAAATCCATATTTTTAGGTAGACAGGTGTTAAATGACCTGCTAAGTTGCCCTGAAAAACTTATGTTGAATTGGTAATGGGTGAGTGGGAAGAGAAAATCCCTGTTTCCCGAGCCAGTAACTGGAGCAGTGTCTTTATTTTTGCATTAAGCCTTGGCTGTGGAAAGAAATATATATATATGTATATATATATATATATATATATATGTGTGTGTGTGTGTGTGTGTATATATATATATATATATATATATATATATATATATATGATTAAGTTGTGCTCAAATTTAAGTAACACCATCAGTGGAGTAGAGGCACAGAAATCTTCCAAGGCAAAAGTAACAGACTGCACGAAGTCCAGAGCTGGGCAATAGAAGCCAATTTACTAACATGAATTTTCCACTGGCATTCAAACCTGGTGTATTCAGTTTCAGAGAGAGAGAGAGAGAGAGAGAGAGAGAGAGAGAGAGAGAGAGAGAGAGAGAGAGAGAGAGAGCGCAGCATTGTAGAGCTGTATATCAGTAAGAACCTTGATGTCAAGGGGACTGTGAAATAGTGCAAGGGGATTTAGTCCTGGAACTAACATGATGTCACATCGTGGTTCGTGGCAAGACTCTTAATGGCACGCATGTGAGCACGTAGATCAGATCCATCTGTCAGGAAGGGGGAGTTCTCACATGGGTGGCAATCACCGTCTTTCTAAGGAAACATGGAAGAGGTGTTTAGTCCCTGCTGATGGGGAAGATTAGAATCAAGCAAGTTTTATGAATAGGAAATGATGAACAGATAAATCTGCGCGGAAATGGAAATGCGACGAGATTAGGAGCTGATGCACACCTCTCTGAGGGGAAAAAGTACAAAGCCTGAAGAGCTGTCAGGCTGGGGAGGGATTTGTTTCTTGAAGTGCAAAGGAGAGACTTGAACAAAGCTATAATTTTAGTAGACACTGCCAAAGTGAATTGGTTACAGCTCTTTCTAAAAAAGCTGCCATTTAGGAGTTGCTGGGTCACACATGGCAGGGAAATGGTGTCGTTGTCACCTTAAGATGCCAGATTCATCCGTGCCTTCTACCAACAAATACTGAAGGAGAACCAGCCTTGCAGTATCACCACGATATACCCTTCACTCACTCAATAACTTGGGAGGATCACCTCCCTGTAGGTGACAGTCCTTAGGTGCTCAGAAGGGCCCTTTGTGGGTAGCAGGGCCTGAATTTGCCTTGAGCTTTCCAAGACTGTGAGATCACTGGGTCATATCTTCAGAATATGAAAATGGTGGCTTTGGGGTCCTAAGTCTGAGGATCCTGGATCCAAGGATCAGGCAGTACCTTCAGCAGAACATCTGTGGCTGTGTAGGAACTCCCTGTAAGAGCACCTTTAAAAAACAAATTCTGGGAAAGGAAGGCAAATCCATCAGCTGTTTTCCCATCTGCTCGCAAGAGACTAGCAATTGCGAAACATAACAAATGGATCCCCTAATTTCCGTGTAAATATTCTTCCCTACATAGAAGAGAGTGTGCTTCCTTCTCTACAGAATACTGCCCCCTGCCTTCTAGATCACCTCCTCAGAAGGGTCACCACCACCTGTCATCCCTGCTTCTTTCTTCCTTGTCTCCTTCCCTACTGAGTCTTTTCTTCTTTCTTCTCCTCCTCCCTTCCGGTCCTTACTTTGCTGATTTCAGATTTCTTCTCATGTCAACCATCTCAGTCATTTAAACATAGTATTCCTCCTGAAATACCTGAAGAAGTAAAGTTGAAAATAGCAGGGACACTTATGTCCCCAAGTCATAGAAAATATGGCCCTCAAATCAACCCAGTGGGCAGCAACATGAAGTACCCTTGAGCACCCCTGCACCTCTAGCTGATTTCTTAATACCAAACTGTAGGTCAAATAAGAGAAACTGCAGGTAACAAAACCAAGGGCGGATGCATCGGTGCTAGCTAGCTTCCAGTTGCTTTTCCATTGTGGAAAGGATGGGGAACCACTGAGGGTAATTTTAGCTCCATGATTTCACCTTTAAAGTTTATCTTCAAGAGTAGCTTCTCCTTGGTGGCCTACCCTTTAATTTACTGTTTCCTCAGTTTTCTTTATGGAAGTGTCAGGAAGCACTTATCTTCCAGGAAATCAGGAGTCTGAACTCACAGGCAGCAAGGTCTGCCTCCCAAGCCCAGCTTTTATAACCACTCCTGAGTATTCTGTGAGAAGGTCATTTCTTTGTTTTCACACCTGCAAAGAGGAGATAAAGGAACTTTCAACCTATTATCTCAAGAGAATTAGGCATCTAAAATTTATAAAATTTTCTGAAGATAAAAAAGTAGAAAAATATGTTATCTACTGTAGAAGAGTAACTTTTTAAGGAGCTCAGTGTTCTGGAAATACCTAAATTAAAACCTAAAAATACTGAACTATATTCACACATACGTTGTGTGTGTGTGTGTGTATACACATATATTTGAAATAGATATATGCATATTATATTATACATATATGTATATGCATACTCACATGTCCATATATTTGTGTGCAACCACATGTATACATGTGCACATGTGTGAGATTATCAGAACTCATATTAATTCATGAATTCAAGCCTTGTATAATGCTCAAAAACCAGCTTGGAATTTTGGAACCATTATTTCCTAGCAGATTGGGGTTATTTTTGGTAAAATGATGTCAGAATTAAAAGCTTGCCTGTCTAGACCTTAGTGTTCTCTGAGTGAGCTGAACCAGGATGAGGCTGATGCTGCCTGTTACTCTTTTCTCTTAACAGATATTGGCATTGTGGAGTATGTACACAAAGGTAGTTGTTCTTTGAAAGGCCTTCTGTATACATGATGACATCAGAGTAGGAAAATGCTTAGTAAAGAGTTCCTTCATCTAATCTCTTCTTATTGCTAACTCAGAATAGACAATCATATACAACAACAAAAGCCACCCCGAACTTATCCACTGACCAAATGTTCAGCAGAGGACTGGAGAGATGGTTCTATGAGTAAAACACGTTGTATAGGCCAGAGTTTGGATCTGTAGAACCCATGTGAATCCAGATATAACAGCACATGTTTCTCATCCCAGCATGCCAAGGTGGGAGATGGAAAGAAGAGAATCCCTAGAAAGTTACAGGCCAGCTAGCTTGACATCACAGAGACCTGTTTTGTTGCAAAAAAGAAAGGTTTTCCTCAGACTTTCACATGCAAAAAGGACCATGAAACATGTACTCCTGTACAAACACATGAATATGCACACACATTTTGTGCACACACAAACAAGTTTTCCAACAGTGAAAACAATTATTTTCACCAAGATTACTTTATCACCCAGAGTATATGAAATCTCCCCCCACGCCAAAGAGTCCTTTGCATTGTGTGACTGCTTCAAGTAGATGATTCATTTTCAATTTTCATTGTGCATCTCCATTGGATGAAAGGACTGTTACATAACACCTCTTACCACAGGTATATATTGTATGTTGAACATATTCCCTCACAGACATGCCTTCTCTATCTTTTACTCCCCTCTTTCCTATAACCATTTGTCCTCTTTGTTTCCCTAGTTTGAACTAAGCATAGTTTAAAATTGTGATGAATTCAAAGAAAACGGCAACACGCTTATATTATTAATGAGAGGACATGCATTATTTGTCAGAGGACTTCCCAAGTCATACACAAAGAACATGGCAATACTTGTGCATGGCCTTTAGGTATACAGGGAAGGCTAACCCCAGATAGAAAACTCAGGCAGTGGCATTCGTCTGTCCAGTCACTATGGTAGTATTGTAGCTCCTCGGAGCCTACTTACCTCACATGTTTATATACTCTCCCTGAGTTCAAATGGCTTGATCTTCACCCTAGATCCTTGTCCAGAGCCTGTAATCTAGGCCAGGAGCAGATAATGAGAGACTGTAGAGCTGTAAACCTCCTTTAAGAATTGTCTCCTTTAGAACAATAGCAAGCACTGAAATAGCTCAGAGCAATCAAGAGGCCCAGAATAAAGTGCTGGCAAAGGAGAAGAGAGTTGTCAAGATAAGACAATTGCTGGGATAAGTAAGAAAAGGATTTAACCCAGATGGTGGCAGACCTATGAGAGTAACAGATGCCTGCTGAACTCCATCTCAGAGAGGTCTGAGGACACAACCCATCTTTGATTTAAATAGCAAGATGTTTACTGTGGCTCAGGTACAGCAGCCACATGACAGATCAGCCACAAGGCACACGACACACACTTGCCATTGTTGCTCCCGATATGCAACACAACACAGCTGAGGTGGGGGAAGGGCTGTGTTTGAACTATGCTCAGTTGAAAGAGATGGTGTCCTGGAGTCATTCCAGGTGACTGAGACAAGCATTTTGATGAGAAGAAGCGTAAGACAGAGGGAAGGCAAGAAAACAACAGAACAGGATGAAGGCTCTCTGTCATCCAACATGGGATGCTACTCACATATTTTGTTTTCCTGCAACTGGTTTAAGGATACACAATTTATATTTTCCAAGAACTTAGCACAATACCTACAATCTTCAACATGGAATGGAGTTCTTCATAAACTAGAGATAATAGAGAAAAACAGGGATTGTATATCTTCTCTCATCTTCGAGGTCAGACAGATTCTTTTCTGTATTTAGAATGATAGGGCACACTTTGTGGAAGCAGGCTAAAAATAAATCTGTCTGCACTCAGAAAGGTTGGGCCTCAAGAACTTAGGATACTGAAAGCTTCGTATCCATGCCCCATGGCCAGTGACAGATTTCAAGCAACGGAGAACAGGCAAAGTGCCCAGAGAAGGGAAACTATCAAAGATGTTCCCAATTATCAAGAAAGGGAGAAGGCTTGATTCTAGATGCACAACTGCAGGCTTCGATGTAGATCCGAAGCCACATGGGACTTTGAAACAGATGGTTGTCAGATGCCACTCCATGGACTGTACAGGGAAGGAGCTGAGGGTGGGCTGTGATGCCAAACTGTCAGACACAGAAACCAGCATTCTGCCGCTCACTGGCTGAGTGGCCTTGCACAAGTTACATAGCTTCTGAGCCTCAGCTCCTGCACATGTAAATTGGAAAACTGGAAGTTTATAGGGAGTGTGTGTGTGTGTGTGTGTGTGTGTGTGTGTGTGTGTGTGTGTGTGTGTGTGTGTGTGTGTTAAAAATCTATGTTGATGGTTTGCTTCTTTCCTGGGATTTTGTTTGCTCATCTTATACCCTAATTTTCCTCTAACTTGTTTTTTTCCATAAAGAGTACTGGATATAGCTTTCATTTATTCAGTACAAATTCATTAAGTACTTACTATATTCTAGGCACTTATTCTAGTTTCATTTTTGTCACTGATAAAATGCTCTGACAAAAAGTAACTTATGAGAGAAAGAGTTTATTTTCATTCACAATCTCAGTCCATATTCTATCATAACAAAGAAGTTGGGGTGATGGCTATAGCCAAGAGCAGAGGGAAACGAATGGAATGCACATGTACTTACTTGCTTGCTTACTTGATACTGTCCATGACCTCTGTCTATGGAATAGTGTTGCCCATAATGGGCTGGGTCAATTAACAATCATGTCTAATCCCTAAGACATGCTGATCGAGATGATTTTTTATTAAGATGCTCTTCCTAGGTGATTGTAGATTGTGTCAAATTGACAATTAAAACTAACCTCCATAGTACTGTTCAACATGGCCTGGAATATCCTCAAACAGAATAAATAAAAATCATGTTTTCTGGATCTCATATTGCAATGAATATCTCATAAAGATCTGTAGCAAATGAGCTCATAAAACAACAACAAAAGATCAAATCATATTACAGTATCGAGTGCAAATATAGAACATGGATGCCCTTATGTAATCTTCAAAGAATGGTTTGAAATTTTAAATATGATGGCTTTGAAGTAACTCATTATGATCAGTCAAGAGTAGGAAGGTATGTCAGATTTGAACTCTCCAGCACCGAAATAGTAAATATGGTCTCAGATATTCTCCTGATCACTGGACACGGTGCTAGACAAGTGTGAGGGTCTCAGCTTTCAGACTCTCATCTTCTGGGGATGGAGAAAGACAACGATAATGAATATCAAGTTAAGTATAGTTAAGGCAAAATGTAGCTTCTCATTGGCTGATGTTATACCAAGTATCTTAATCTACTCTTCCTTTTGGTCCTCTAAAGTTCTTGCATCTTCTAGAAATAGATGTAAGAACACACTTCTTCTGTCATTGTGTCACCTTAATCCAGTAACTCCGTGTGGGGTATATTCTGCCTCTGATTCTGCTTGGCATTCAAAGACCACAAGGACCCCAAAGAAAAATGAGATGAGCTTCAGTGTAATCTCGGTAGCAATGAATTGTCTGTGTTCTCCTTTGTTAGGAGTTAGCTGCAGTCCCTCAAGAAATTAATCTTTCAAGCTTTTTATTGATTGTCAGGACTACTGATTATCCTAAGTTAGCATAGCAATGTTCTCTTGTCGGGCCACAGCAGAGCAGAGGCATGGACACATGGATCATTCTTGAGCAATCGCGGTTCCTATTAATGGAAAATGATACAGAAGAGATGATGAGGATTTGTCTCAGTTGGTTTTTCTTTGCTCCACAATGTAATTTTTCTTCCTGTATTGGCAGCGTGCAGTGGGTGGGGTGAGGCCTGGGATAGCGTGTTAGACTTGTTGCTACTGTGATGGAACACCTGAAATAGTTTGAGGAAGGAAAAATTCATTCTGCTTCATGGTTTTACCAAGGGTAGCTTTTCATTGTATGACTTTAATATTTTGCTAGCTAGATCTTGGTAGTCAGCCTCAGGGGTGGGTAAATGAGGCCAGATAAGGGATTAGACCTGGGTGTCTCGCTTTAGCAATGTATCTAATGGGTTTAACAAGGCAGAGGGAATGAAGCCGTGTTTGTCATGCTCAAGCGGGCTAGTGTCCCATCAAGAGTGTTCTTTGCATTCATTGTCATAAGGAGACATTTATGTACATTAATTTTGATGACTTTTTTTGGTACTTTGAGCTGAATCGGGTGCCAAACCTTGGCACTGATTAATAGGTAGTCCTTGACTTCAAGGTATTCAAGTTTGGGAGGACTGAATGAAAATAAGCTTGTGGATAGACATTTGCAATGCAGGATGCTAACTGTATTCTGGTTCCCTGCATACAAGGGATTGGGGACAGTGCCAGGACATTCAAAGGATGTGCCCATAGATCTGAAGGAGGGAAAGAATGGTTTCCTAAACAAGTCAGGTATCATGACAGGAGCATTGGGAGGAGACAGTTTAAAAGAATGGAGGTGTTAGGAATGTTAAGGAGACAGGGAGCAACCAAGCTCCTAAACTCAAAGGAGAAAGGTCAGTTTGTGAGGACAGTCATGGATCATGTCCTCCAGGATATCTGGCAGTGTGTCTGCAGGTCAATGGCATGGTAGAAAGAGAGAGAGAGAGAGAAAGAGAGAGAGAGAGAGAAAGAGAGAGAGAGAGAGAGAGAGAGAGGAAGAGAAACAAACAAACAAAGAAATAAAGAGAAGGAAGGAAAAAGAGGGAAAGAAAAAGAGAAACAGAAATAGAGAAAGGAAAAGAGAGAGGGAAAGAAAAAGAGAAAAAGGGATGAAGGGCAGGAGGGAGGGAGAGAGAGAGACACAGAGAGAGAGACACAGAGAGAGAAAGAGAGAGAGAGAGAGAGAAAGAGAGAGAGAGAGAGAGAGAGAGAGAGAGCGCAGCAGAGGAACTTGGCCTAGAAATGGCACATAGAGGCACTCGCTCACTTCCATATCTGACTTGATGCATATGGTAAGACAAAGGTAGACTCTAGATGCATGCCCACGATTCTGGTGTCCCTCACAAGAGCTGTTTCTTAAGTGGTGGGATACTCCAATGAACAAGAAGGGGCTCTTTCCTCAGCCTCAGAGTCCCCTTCAGCATAAAGACTGACAGCCAGTGGAGAGAAGGTTGAGGCCCGGTGAAATCAGTGAGAGCTGCCTTGACTTTGAAAAGAGCTGTTCAAACAGGGAAGAGGTAGAATGACCCAACAGCCAAGAAACTAATCTGTGCCAACATGGATCACCTGGAGTATAATCCGAGCACCGAGAAGGATAGGACATGTCCCTTCAAAGCTCACAAGCTCAGGGAATAGAAACATTTCTTTTGCAAAGCACACTAAACCAATAGAAAAAAATATTGGAATAAAACTGCATTGATTTATTTTTTCAACAAAAGCAAAAAGTCTGATAGAAGTTTATTCTGAGGGTATTAAAGCTACCCTCCCAGGCAACTTGTAAGAGAGGCTAAACCACATTACAATTCCATTTGAAAGAGAAACTTTAATATGTTTTCCAATAATTTTTATTTTTCCCCTTAGATGAAGAAATGACTGGGCATATTCTCTGATTCACTGTTGGTTTCTGTCGATGCTTCTTCTGGACATTCTTTTAGGTTCCAAGTACACATTTTTAAGCTAATAAACTCGGGGTAACAACACAAAGATTCAGTAGAAGCTCTTCCAGGGGATTGTGGCTAAAAAGGCCTCCCAGGGTCATCATTGCATAGCACTGTTACTCACTTACTGTAGACCTTTCACTGGATAGTTTTCCCATCTGAAAAAAGGAAAATACAGAGCCACATCCCACTGACCAATGAGGATATTACAGACGTGGCTGAGGTCATGCTCAGAACTATACCTCGCAGACCATTTATGCCATTTATGCATTGGCTATTAATGCCATGGCAACTGTTGCGACTCAAGGGCATCTTAGACATTCTCTTCCACCGTGTTCCTTTTTCTGTTTTCACAAATGCATTTCAGGGACATAGAAAGTGGTGCTTGGCCCCTTTCATTTCCCAAGGAGAAGAAAACATTATTTTGTAGTAGTTAAGCAACAGGCTAGCATTCAACCATTCTTAAAGTAAGCTATGTGAATTATAAATTATATATCACTATGGCACAAATCAACTATTTCATGCTTTTCTTTTTGTTCCATAACAATATAAAGAAGGGACACCAGATGTTTCCATCTCTGTCTGTCATATGGGCAGACAGTAGGATGTTAATCTGTGAGCTAGAGAGAGCCTTCATCAGAAGCAAGAATTGAATGGTAGACTGTGCATTCTCCATGTTCTATCCTGAATGTCTGTCTTCTCAGTCCTACTGCCCAGGACAGCAGTGTCAGCAAGCAGGGCCACTAAATATGGGTAGATCAAATGGAATTGATGTTCTTACATAAAAGGTCAATGGGGCTTGTCTGTACCCTTCTGTCATAGAAGGCACATCAGGAAAGTTCTATCTGAGAGGAGGCCCTCACAGACAGTGCCTTCCTGGGACCCTGATTATGGACTTCCCAGCCCTCAGAACTATGAGTGAGCAACTTTGTTGTTCAGAAATTTCCATTCTAAAGCATTTTTCCACATAAACTCGACCACGCAAACATAAAGCCCCATGAATATTCCCCACATATAGAACTTTCTGGATATGTTCTGGGGTAACAGAAGAGGACAAACAAGCACTCCTAAGCCTCTTTTATAAGAACACTAATTCCATTCATGAAGCTCTAATGACCAAGGCCACCCAAAGACATCACCTGCTAATATTATTTTGAAAAGCAGAATTTGAGCATGGGACAAAATAAGATAATAAAACGGAGACCAGGAAGTCCCATGTCAAACTCTGGCGTGGTTTGTGCTTCCTCACTGCTGCACCTTCTCACTCTGTGCTCACACCACAGAAAGAGATAGAAACAAAACCATCGCCTTTCATGAAGGATCTGGTTAGGTCAGGATTCTACCATTATGACCTCATTTGACCTTGATTCCCCTTTCTCAGAAATCCCATAGGTAGTACAGGCCCAAGGCAGGAGTACAGCTTCAAACACATGAGTTTTGAGGGGAAACAATCCAGCTCACAACATGATAGGGGAAAAAAAGAGAAGAGCAGGGTTCAGATGGTAAAAAGCCTTGTCAGTGCACAATAATGAATACATGACTATTGTGTCTGCTAGGAAGACACATGCTATATCTACTTGGACTCTATGAACCAGGAGTTTCCCAAAGTCAGTTCTCCCCTTTCTCTGCTGTACTCTACAGTGAATCCTTGCAGTGCCCTTCCTGTTTGCCATGCCCCACTGAATCCTATGTAGAAATGAAGACCCAAACACAAAGATGGACTTTGTGATCTGACTAGGTTATTAAAGTGCTTATCCAGAAGACCCCAGAGAATGAGTTGGACTCTTCCCCTAGGCTCCAGAAAAGTAAACCTGCCTTTTAAAGTCACTAGTGTATGGCATACGACTCAGCATCAGAACCCAATCTGAACCTCTCTGCTTTGCCACTATCCCTGCAGCAATGACGTCCATTGCTGGTTCAGAGGCACTCGCTCTCTCATGGGTTAACTACTGTAAAAATGTTGTCTATTCTATAAAAGTCATAGTGCTCAGGAGAGCTGAAATGGCCCAGTAAGTAAACTGCACAACTCTGGGGCGGGCAGGGGACACATAAGTGACAGCACGTGTACTTTCTGACTGTATCATACCTTCTCTTTCAAAACTCAGGTGACAGTGACGGATGGCGGTTCTTCTCCAAAACAGTCAACCATTTGGGTGGTAGTTCAGGTTCTGGATGAAAATGACAACAAGCCCCAGTTCCCTGAGAAGGTCTACCAGATCAAGCTTCCAGAGCGTGACCGCAAGAAGAGGGGCGAACCCATTTACAGGGCTTTTGCATTTGACAGAGACGAAGGCCCCAATGCAGAAATCTCCTACAGTATTGTGGATGGGAACGATGATGGAAAGTTCTTTATAGACCCGAAAACTGGCATGGTCTCTTCCAGAAAGCAATTCACAGCAGGAAGTTATGACATCCTGACGGTAAGATCTAATTCCAGAGCATCAGTGGGGTATGGGTGAGTCCTCTTATTTGTGCCTAGTTCTTTGATCAATAAATCTCTAATGTTGAAGTACAGAAATAGCTACAGAAGGCTGCTTTGAGGGAGCCAGTTACAGGTGAGAAGTTTTACCTTCCTAGGTGGTGTTATAAATAGTCAGACTTTCCTTTGTTGTGTCCTATCAGCAAACTTTCACCAATTCTCTGGCCTGCTGGAGGCACAAGACCATACATTCTGAGCCCAAACTCATTCCCAAGGTGCTGAACACAACAGGCAGCATATATCTAGTGCAAAGCAGAAGAAACTATGATATGCATGCATACAGGTACACATGTTCACACTCACATGAACCCAAACATGCATACACTCACACACATGTACACAAATGCATATGATTACACAAGTGCATACACATTTGCATACATATTCCCACATACATGCATGTACATTGTACACACTCATACATATGCTCACACATGTGTACAGCACACATAAACACATATGCACACACACAATATACTTAAACATGTGGATATACATACACACATCTATGTACATGCATACATGCATATACAAACTCAGTGCGTGCAAACTTACATACATATAGAAGCACATAACAAACTCATACATATAGAAGCATATAACATACTTACATTCACACATACATACATTCACATATACATACATGCTCACATGCACGTACACATGTGCTCATATATCCTAACACACAAATAATATCTCACATTGTACTTCATTCCTCCTTCAACATTCATTAGAAGCGAGGTTCAGAATCATGCTATGAGGAATTAAATTAGCTATTTCTACTCACAAAAATTATTACCCTTGGCCCGAAATACTGTGAATTGTAAGTACAGCATGTATTTTTTTTATGATTTCACATCTCAGAACTTGGTTTCAGGCAGACATGGTGTGAGCTCTGTACATTCCACTCCAGAGTCTGGAGTCTCAACTGAGCACAACTTTTCTTCTTGTGACACTGTGCAGAAAATGGTCTTTGGGCTTTATACTGTGTGCGTGAAATCTTTAGCCCCCCACGGACTCAGAGCACTGAGCTGTCTTTCTGTGTTCCCCTCCATGGGTGACTAGATCAAGGCTGTGGACAATGGCCGCCCACAGAAATCCTCCACTGCCCGCCTCCACATCGAATGGATTAAGAAGCCCCCGCCTTCACCTGTACCATTGACATTCGATGAACCATTTTACAACTTCACCATCATGGAGAGTGACAAAGTAACAGAGATTGTAGGGGTGGTGTCTGTGCAGCCAGCTAACACCCCTCTGTGGTTTGACATCGTCGGTAAGTTCAAGTCTCTAGAGCGTATCAGGAAATAGACGTAACTATTTGAAGGAACTTGCCAAGTAAACAAGTAAATGAATGAATAAGTGAACGAATAAATAAATAAATTTAAAAGGCACAAGAAAAGCTTAAAAGCTGGCAATTAAGCCTCAGATTAAACGTAGTGCTGGGATGCAAAAGAGCCAGTAAAGTGAAAACCAACCTGTGCTTTCGTTCCGATTCCGTAGCTGAGCTGAAGAGAGTGCTCTCTGGCTGGATCTCTCCATAGTATGTTATTTATGGCAATCTTACTGTCCTTCTATGTGTCATTTTAATTCTATTGTCACACTTGGCTAATCTCATTTCTAAATGTATTGATGGTACTAGACTTGCTGTCCTTCATTTCTCTCTTTTTCTTCACCTTTTTTTCTGCATTCTGTTTTTTTTTCTGCTCCTGACTGCCCTGCTGCAAGGTGGCAAGCATGCTCGAGAGATGTTCTATATTCTACAGACAGCTTGTGGGCAGAACTGTTCAACAGAAGGTACCCTTAGTGCAAACACGTTTGCTAAAATACGGCTATCCAATCTGCCTTTTGCATTTTTTTAAAAACAAATTGAATTACATCTTCCATAACTGCCTGTGAGAGACTGAAGCGCAGCCCACAGGTTTCATACATGCCTCTGACAGCGGCCTCATTCCACATATCCAATGACTTCTTTGTTTGAGATTAAATGGATTTGGGGTTTGGGGGGGGTTGTTTTGATTTTTCTCCCATTGCTTTTGAGGTATGTGTGGGTTTTTTGTTGTTCTGTTTTTATCTTTTTGTAGGGTCGCTTTATTTAACTGGGAATTTTCCAATTGAAAATAAACGAGAATGTAATTCCAGCCCCCCTGCCTTTCAGCAGTAGTATCATTCACAGACCAAAAAGCCCCACCAGGAGAGTCCCCTGGCTGCTGTCCACAAAAGGAAGGGTAGGAAATAGAACCTAGATGTGTAGCCAGTAAGCCCCCACTCACCCTGAATAGAGAAAGCAGATGGAAGGAAGCAGGCAGGGCAGACCCGGGGAGCCAACTTTTAAATTCCTTGAAAGAAAGCAAGCAAGCACGCCAGGCTGCAAAAGGAAAAGGGCAAAACAGCCCTTCCACAAACCTGCAGGGAGAGCACTGGAGAGGAAAAGCGTGTAGGACAGGGAAATAAAACAGGCTGTTGTCAAAGAGAGAGGAGAGTATGTGCCTGCCAGGGGCTGATCATTTCCCAGGGTTCTCTATGAGCAGCGAATAAGCCAGAAGAGTACTCGTGTGGGAGAATCATTTCCTTCCTCATGATGACTGGACAGGATGGGCAGCAACCTGCCTCCCCTTCAAACAGCTGGGTCTGGAGAAAGCGTTTAGGAGGCTCCACATCTGGTTTCATGAAGCATAGGGGAAAAAAGTATGTTCTATGTCTCCCAGTCAAACCTCAGAGAGTCCTCTGAACTCCCAACAGTAAGGGCTTCCCCTCTGCATTTGTTCTGTGAAACACAAGACATATTAGTTTAAGATAATTGACATCAATCTCATCATCTCTTCATATGACCATCCTTCCAATGCCTTCGTGTCTGCCAGTGTATTTGAGATGGAACATCTTCTGGCCCATGAGAAACGTTTCTACCACCACCCCAGTAGTTTCTGGCTTATTCAGTTATCATACGAAAGCAGTCTCTTCTTTCTTGATGCAAGGAAGCATTGCACATGGTACCAGTTAGTTGTCGTTTGCCTGCCTGGACACCTTTGGTCATCCCTTTACCAACTCACTTTGCAAAGCATCCCTACTGGCTGTTACTTGTCCAAGCTGGCCACGCATAGGAACTCGATAGCTACCTTTCTTTGATGCTAAGTGTGGTGGGTCACCTGACCCCAATTCTTTGGGTCAATTTGTAATTCTTCAACATCTCTACAAGTATGACTAGGTGAAGGCTAGCATATGGCTAGGAGTACTACTTGTAAGACTATTCATGGGTCTTTCACATCCTGTACTACTGTACATTTTCATTTATGCGTGTGCCATCTCCATTCTTCCTGATCAAGGTCAAAGCCCATATCTCCGTTCTCTCTCTTGCTGGAGCTATGCTGCTTTCTACTCGGGGTGAATGAACTAAGATACGGAGACTGGTGGTGATGCCTGAAGCAACCATGCTAACCTCCTGGCCCTACAGATGGTCTATATGACATTCCATTTATACCAACCCCAATAGCTTCAATAGTCCAAGCTGTTTATAGAGACCCTCCCTCTGCATCTGCATTCACAATAATCCCTAATCCAGAAACCATATGCAAAGTGGGGCCATAACTATCATGGCTCCTTTATCCTTGTACTCCTAAGCACTTTTCTTCTCCATAGATTCTGCTTCCCCTCACCCCTACCTCATCCATTCTACTGTACGAATGAGAGGAGTTTTCTCAATGAAGGCTGCCAGGACTGTCCCCTGATCTGGAATCCTCCATCACAGACATTTCTCTGTGAATCTGGTAACAGATTGCTAAATTTCTTCTACAAATTGAAGTTACTGGGCCTCCTGCCCAAACAGATCATGATTTTATTTCCATCCCCAGGTTCAGCCAACAATGTCTTTAAATGCCAGCTCTGTGGAACTTTGAGTCATTTCCCAGGTGCTGGTGGTTTGCAGTAGAGATGATCGCCTTTATCAAATCTCCTACAAATATGGCTCGCCTGCCCGAGTCATAATTTACCCGCGGTGCTGACATCCTCTTCCTTCTTTTAAAACCTTTTGTTTGCTTTATCAGCCTCAGGTGTTTCATCCTCACTGTCCAATTTTATCCCTTGTGAATCTTCCTTTCCCCCTTGCCTAAGCATCATCACTGATCAAACTAGCACAGAGGGAACTGAGAGTGGGCAGTGCCCCTTGGCACCTAATGCCCATCTGTGAGCTCTGCAGGGAGACAGAATAAACATGAGGTAAGGAAGCTCAACATGGATTCAAAAAGCAGCCTCCTGCTTCAGGTTTTGTCCAAATCCTCTTGTGAAGAATAAGTCAACCCAAGATCACACCATAAGCCTGGTGTATTCGGACACCCTTGAAGAACACACTGAGAGGCTTAGGGCGGAAAATCCTCATCTTTAAACTGCTCGACCTGGTGAAACCTCATTCAGGAGACAAAGATGGTGTTTCAGCCTGCCTTTCCTTCCCCTTGAGAGCATATTCTCACTTGCACATTTTCAGACTTCCAGGGCTCTGATTTTGACTGAATTTCCTTACCTCCTACCAGAACACAAAGTCCCAGGAACTCCGTGTGAGCAGCATTTTGTCCCCAAGCCTAAACACTTGCGTTTTTCTCAACTCCAAAGAAACTGGGTTTCTTCTGTAGTGAGACCCTTCTGCTCTCAGAAACAAGCCCTACTTATAACCAAGCTAAGAAAGCTGTAATTAAAAGGCAACATAATAAAGTTCAGCTGTTGTGGATTTAAACAGCCCAACACACAGCATGCTTCCTTTCCTTGTTAAAAGGGAAAGAAAATGAAGGGAACAAAAATAACCCACAATCCTTTGCGGCTTCACCATGTATCTTCACACTTCTCAGGAGGCTCTGACGTCCCCTCAGACATTCTTTGATTTACATACCTCCAATGTGCAGGCAATCTGGTTCTCAGCTCAGCCCCTGAATCCTATCCCGATAGCAAATATTTGAATTGTAAAGGCTGCCATCATTAACAACTTTGTATTTTTACCTGACTTTAGTTTTTACCTGAATCGTCATAGAAACATGTTTCACCTTCCCAATAGGAAGCACACGAACTACTCTGATTTGCTTTCTCAGGAAGGAGAAAGGGTATATTAACATGAATCTCTGTTCTAGCCTCTCAGACATCTTTCTGTGCTGCAGGTAGACAAGGGCTACCTTGGCCCTCAGTCCACATGAGGCTAGTCGTAACTCAGAGCGTGGGCACCTCTGGACTTTTCCTAACCTGGCAGCCACATTTCTCCATCACCACGTCTCACCCAGCCTGTATCTAGAGAATCCCCATCTGTTTATAACTCAGCTGCTCTCCCAACAGAGTAAATTCTGCTCAGCTGGTCAAAGGACATCAAACACTCCATTCCCTTTACACTGCCTTCATGCCCTAACTTGATCTCAGGCAAGACTTGCTTTTCTTTTTGGCACTGATCTCATTTATGGAATCATACTGGAGAAATTTTAGAAAAACAATTAAGGCCCCAAACTACTTCATATTAATTATCTTAAGAAAAGGGGCCTTGGACTCAAGTCTAGAGTTTTTCTGTTGTTAATCCTTCCTACCACCCTTTCCTGCCCTCCAGCTCCTGCCCTCCATTGAAATATCAGCCTGCTGTGTGCTTGCTTCATTCCAAGGCAGAAAATTATTCATGATCACACCGTCACTGGCACAGAATGTCTTTCCTTCAGTTGGGTGTACATGCTGAACTTGCACGAACAGCTTGTGCCCAGTTCCCTCTGTTCATTGAGATTCAGTTGCTCGGGGTTTTGGAAGATTCTCAGTCACACCTCCCCCTGGGTGACTCCTAGATTTGGGTCGGCATTTTTACCATTACATGTGCAAGAGTGGAGTTATTTTCTAGAGGAAGAACCTGGACGCTTCTCTACAGGAGAATCTGTTCCATTTTCATCCCTGAGTCTCTTAGCAGAAATGGCACCGGCAGAAGCCTTCTCCTTGGTCAGGAGTGTTCAGCATTTTGAGGCTAAGAGATGATGTAATCTAAAAGTCTCAAATGGGATACCCACCTTTAAAGAAAAGCTCAACTCACTCATTCCCCCAGCGAAATGGACTGTAGACAGGGGCTGCCACTGTTTTTATTCGCATCCTATTTTTAGAGCCTTTTCAGGACCCTCCCCCTTGATCCATTAAATTTTATAATATCGTAACAGAAATCCAGGGTGCCTCCTGCTCTTTTTTATTCCATGACACCTGTCTTGACTAAAAGCAGTCCAAGAGGATTGTCCCTAAAGTGAATGACTGTCATGTGGGCTGTTCACAACCTCGCTTTTAACTATCTCTGCCGCACACCCCCGCAGCAATGCATAGGCTGTGACATTTCTGAACCCCACCCTTTTGGGACTCGGGCCAGCTCTGCAGTGTCCTTTCCTGCCCACCTTTTATTTGGCCTCATGCTGTTGCACCCAGCACACTCTGGCTTTGCATGTTCTGTTACTGGCTCTGAGGAAGCACATCTTGTTTAAACGGAATGCTGAGAGTGAAGTCGGACTCCTTTGATTGATAGTCTCACCCCAGATGATTTGGACTTGTTTTCCCACAAAATTGAAATCACCTTTCAGGCTAAAAGGGAGCCCGGATAAACACGACCTGGGGGAAAGGCATGGAGTCGTTTATGAAATGGGATGCTTAAGTGTAGGTTATTAAATTGTGTGTGGGTTGATGGTGAACGGCTGGTCTAGATTCTGTGTCCCTTGTCAGAAATTCATTTGAAAACTTAGGAAGATTTTGATTTAAATAAAGTCTTGGCTTAACTAGGAGCAAATGTCTTTAGAAACGAGAAGTATAGTATGCTGGCCACATTAGCGAAAAGGTGCCAAAGATGCTAATGGCCTCTCTCTCTCTCTCTCTCTCTCTATCTCTCCTATGGAATCAGAGGTTTCTCATCTGGAGTACCAAATACACACATGGCACATCCATGCCAAGAGGAAAAGAGAGGATTATAAAAACAAAACAGAAACTTGCGAAAGTGACCAAAGTATTAACAAGAACAAAAGTTATGAAAAAGCATACAATCTACACCACATAAATATGCAAATGTTTTCAGATAGAGAGAATCATTTGCACGGTTCTTTGTTTGACCCACAAATGTTTGCCTTTCTTGAATAACTGACCCTGGAGAATGAACACTACTCCCCCAAAAACAACAGCTTAAAATAAAAGTCTCAGTCTCTATATTTAGGAAAGTGAACAGCACCGCAAAGTCTAAAGTTGGCTGAGCCGGGATTAAAACCGTGAGGTAATACTCCCCAGAAGCCACTTGAGAAGTCCGTATCCTTGTCTTCACGGGTTCTTATCACTTTTCTTCGAGGGTTTCCATGACAAAGGTTTTTTTGTTGGTTGGTCAGTTTTGGGTTTTTTTCCCAGCATTTACCTCTTATAGGTGAATGATTTGCCTTGTTACGTAAGATGACTTGCCCACACCACCCACGCCACCCACCCCAACTTTCTGTTTTATTTCACGTGCTCCTTGAGGACACATTCTCTTCAAGGAGAGGCATCCCTCTAAGACCCACTTCTCTCCACATGCTAGGAACCTCCTCTTCTTCGGAGCACTCGAAACCCTTTTTCTGGACTTAGCCTCTCATGCTTCTCAGTACATCAATTAAAGACATTAATTGGAGGATGAGTTTTTAGATGAAGTTTTTGAGAACTATATCATCTCTAAGCAATTCTCCGGTACCCCCGTATCTCCACAGCTTTATTTAAATGTCAAAGGCAATTATGTTCTCTCCAGTAATTAAATAATACTCAGTGAACATGATACCTGCATCAGTTGGTACTTGGAATACACATGACTACATTTTTAGAAAGTAAGTCTTAGTATTTACTTTTGTCACTGCAGGACAAATGCCAGTCATACAGTGTGACTCTCCATCCCTTTCCTCATCCACCCACTTAGGATTATAATATTGTAATCATGAAAACATAGTGCTCAAGACAGAAAAGTAAAAATGAAAGACTACAGGATATAAGTAAACCAAGCTTTTCTTTTCTAAAATATGAAATTCAATAAATACATTGCCCTACATACTAAAGTTAAATGAAATTATCATCCGAAACTGAATGTATTTCGCACATGCATTTTCAGACAAAAATAAATAGTGTTGGTGAACATATACTGACATTTAAACTTTTTTTCAATGCTTAGACCGTTATCTTTTCTCCCACTTTACAAATGTATCCAATTTGGAAGATTTGTAAGTGACAATTCTGTTCAGAGACAAAAAGGTCACAATTCTAGTGCTATCTTAAGTATGTCATTCAAAATAAAAGAACAGATGACAATTTTTCTAAACCTTTGTGTAAATTGCCTTAGAAGTCCACTAGTGTTATATTAGCAATATAATATCTATCTACCTCTCAGAGTTTATGTCAATGTGTTGTGAAATCATCAGCCTCTCGGGAGAGAGTTCATTTACACTGCCAAGTGGTCAAAAACATTTCTCTGAATATCGAAATAGTCAGAGATATTTCATATGAAATTCATTTTTACAACTTTTCTTATCTTCCTGTATTCATAATTTTATTTCTGACATTTAATTGAGGGACTCTAAAATTCTAACCAGCCAAATGTTTACCAACAATCCTAGAACAGACCTAAAAGTTTTGAATCACTTGTATTCGTTGTAATTGGAATAGTTCTTCTTATTTAGAATGTATTCTTCTAGAGAAAAATCTAAAGTGTTCCCCAGGTTCCCAGCATGGTGGCTGAGACAGGCTGGAGGGCTGTTCATCTTCCCCCTCTGCCTTTTAGGGATCAGCTTCTGCTCCACCTCTCTAACATTACTGTGGAGGGTTTTATTTACAATACATTGTTTTTTGGGCATTTGTTATGCTTATAGAGGATGGTCTTTGAAATATAAATTAAGATAGAAATAGTAAAGTCCCATTAGAGCTTTATGAAATTGAGCCATAGGGATGCCTGCCAGAAAATAGATCTATATAAAAGTACCCTGTAAAGATATATGCCTCCATATACTTAATATCTTCTCAGATGTGCTAACTTTGTGTTGTTTCTGTGAAATCATCAGGGGGGAATTTTGACAGCTCTTTTGATGCAGAGAAGGGTGTTGGAACAATTGTCATCGCAAAGCCTTTGGATGCAGAGCAAAGGTCAGTCTACAACATGAGCGTGGAGGTCACCGATGGAACAAATGTTGCTGTCACTCAGGTAAGACGTTAAGCTACTAACAACAATGTGCGAATATCTGCTAAAAAGAAGAACAGAAGCCGTGGAAAAATAGATCCAGGGAGTAATAAATTATGGACATGGTTTCTTTTGTTCAGAAAATTGCTTGAGTGAACAACTGAGACAAAGGGTTCTATTGGGGATACAGAATTTGGCTGCTTCGTTCAAGTCAACTGTGGTTGGTTGTATATTCAAGAGTGATGTGGATCTGTTTCCTGGTCATTTACAATAGGGTTCTCTTTGACAACGGTCAACTTACAACGAGACATCCATGTTGTCTGTGTTAGCAAAGCATGAGATTCTTCCCCTCCTCGTTTCATGTCACTGAAATTTAAAACTGGAGATACCTAAGAGTCCATATTCAATTACATACTGAAATGGAAGTTACAGAAGCCAATTTCAAACAGCCTCAATAAAGGACAAAAGTGAGGGCTGGGTATTCACAGTAGCCTCTGTGCTCTGGGTTCTCTATCCCAACTGCACACTGTACCCTCTGACATAGAGCCTGGTATGAGCAGGTCCAAATAGCTGATATACAGCCCCAGAGGTCCTAGTGATGCTACCATACATCTGGGGTTGAGAAACTTCTGCTGTGCTTCTTCAGTTCATATGAAAGACACTGAGAATGAGAAGGAAACTTCTGGGCTTCTCTGTGATTCAAAACACCTCAGAACATGTTTCCAGGTGGGACTAACACAATGCTAGTAGCTCTTAGCACAGTGGATTTACCTTGAATGTAAGATTTTTTTGGGGGGGTTGTCATTCAGTGCCTTAAACCCAGCCCCACATGGAATGCTCTGCAATTCCACTCTTCCCTGCTTCTCTCTCTGTTGTTCCCACAAGCCCAGAAGCCATGAATGATTGATCTGGACCCTGGTCTCTGCTGGACCCAGATGGATATACAGAATTCATCTCAACACATTTAGATAGTTAGCAAGGAAGGTTTGCCAATGCAGAAGCAAGCGAGTAATGATTTATTTTAAATGTGATTTACACTTTTATGACCATGAAATTTGAAAGCAGGAGGAAGGGGACTTCATATGTTTATCCAGACAATTTTTCTCTTAGTCTGACACAGCTACAAAAAAATATAACTTGACTGTTTTCTTGTAAACAGAAAGTGGCAAAGGTTGAAGGGAGCAATGGGGTTCACTTAATGCAACCATTTGCTTTCCATTTGAATGTAGCTATAAATGGAAATGACCCACAGATACTTGATTCTCCTTTCCTGCTTCTCGAGTGACCACAGAACCCTGTTTGCCTCAGACAGTCCCATTTGTACCCATTACCCCAGAGAAGGTATTAACACTACATCATATAGTCTGATAATTGATCCAATTGGGACAACAAATTATGTATTCTTCCTATCTAAAACCACACGACTTCTTGGCATTTTCACAACTCAAATCTAGACACATAAATGAGACGCTCTGGCTAAGATTCCATGAGAACTGTACAGTTGAATAGCATGCTGGAAGACGAGCGCCAAACAATCCATGTGTCGGATTGCTATGTTGTCAGTGCTAATTCACTTTAAATGGGAACTTTAAATTAGATTTTTTAAATTAGTGGTTTCTTGGCATATTCAATGCCAGTTCGTCTGTGCTACTTACAAAACCCAAGACATATTTAAGTAAAATACCAATAAGCATGGGATCCTATTCATTTCCAGACTTTGCTCTAGGGTTTTAAACCAGCTGAATTAAACAGTGTTCAGTCCGTCTAGAATCTATAATTCTCTAAGTGTTTTCAGAACTAATGAATAGATAGAGTCTACATATCCAATAGGGTCTATCTAGAAGGTACAGCAGATCTCAGAGGTACAAAGCACTCATGTTAGCAATGATACTGCAAAAGTTAACAGGAAGATATTTAGAATGTTACTAGGATGAGATGAGTAACATTTAGTAGTATCTATTTTGTAAATGTTTCTTCATGCCATATGCAATGCATTAAAGTTATAGTAGTATAGCTTTGATTGTTGTTTGAGACAGGGTCTTACTATACTACCTATAGTAGCCTCAAACTTCTGAGCTCAACAATCCTCCTGCCTCAGGTCCCATAGTAGAAAAGACTGAAGCATACATCACTACAGTAAGCTAATGCAGACTTGAGGCTATATGTGTAATATACACTCACTAAACTAACATGGAAGTGTACACTGCATATCTTTGAATGCACTTGTCTGAGACCATCTTTTTCCAAACTTATTTACAGTTAGACTTGGTTCACAAGCATTTGTAAACAGTCTGAGAATTGGGGTGAACTTGGAGGTCCCCCTAACAAGAGCAAATTAAAGAGATTAATAAAGATTTTTCTTGTCTAAAATATCCAAGTCATGACCTTAAGGAATGAGAACTCAGTTTTCAAAGCATGTACTGTGTATCCTCATCAAGACTCTTGCCATCAAAGGCAATGTTAGACCTTTCTGTTCACCAGCCTTGGTCACTCCCGAATGATTCACCTTTACCCAGCCTTCCCTTGACATGCAGCAAAAATGGTTCTCTGCTCCAGTGTGAGGTACATTGAAGCAATAGGATATTTGGGGAATAAACAGTGCAGTCTAAACTTCTTTTAGAAACTGCTAAAATATGCTCAAATCCATGACCTCAGACAATGTAATGATTCTACCATCAAACAGATACCTTTCTCCACTAGATTAATGTTCTGTAGTTTCCAAACCACCTGTTCAAAATTCCTTGGGGGACATTTCTTTCCTTTGTTCACATGAGATCATAAAACATGGTAGGGCATAGGCTTCCTGTCAGCCATAAACAACATGTTGAATTTTACTTCACAAATATCAAATAAATCAGAGCCTCCGGGATTCAGTGTCAACATGAAACCACTCCTTCATCTTCAGTCTTGTCCTGTTCTTCTGGCTGACTCTCACTGGGTTCTTGTTCCTCAGAGCTACAAAATCTGATGATACATAAATATCCCTTTCTTTCAAAAGATTGCCTAGGCTGATTGCAGAATGTAAAGTAGCCTGTGCACTTCGCATTACAAGGATTTCAAAGAACTTGATATGAAAACCAAGCATCCTCACTTGGGCAGAAGCCACCTGATGAGATGGACAATGGCTTCTGCATGACATTGGGTGGGTTTGGTGATAGATATTATTGCACTTTTCATATTACAACACACAACAGAAGTGACCACACATTACCATAGAAACCCAAAGATAAGCAAGGACATCTGGATTAAAAGGGAAAGAGGAAAGAGTGAAATTGTCTCTGGACTGTCTGCTTCAAGTAAAAATGAAGAATATCAAGGATCCCTGGTTATTGCAAGCAGCAATATTGGGAAGTATCCAGAAAGTGGGACGGAGGGCTAATAAAGACAGAATAAAACACCGAAGAAGAGTCACCATCCATGCCAATCTAAGTAGAATTATATGGTTTTAAGTGGATCCCAGTCCTAGACCCAGGTAAGACATTGGTCATTGGTGTTAGAAAGGAGCCAAGATGCTTTACAGAAATAGCTAACCTCATGTTTAGGGCAAGAGTATCAATCATTTGACCCTACTAAAGACTCATGAGGTCATGTTAAAAAGGTGACCAGAGGCTGCTTAAATTGACTTTCACTAGATGTACAAGGGTAGGTCCATCAAGTTTCACAATAACTTTAGCAAGCAGCTACCAAGAACACTCATTACAGGCAGAATTTGTATCCCATGACTCCCCTAAGAACATGTTTACACTCTAAATTTTAGAATTTTGATTTATTGCGTTACATGACAGAAGGAACTTAAGAGATATAATTTAGGTCACGGGTCTCCAGGTAGGATCTGTCTACTAAGAGAAGTTTATCTGTCAACTTTCTCCCAACTGGCATTAGAAAGGCAAGAAAGGGAGGAGACAGACAATCCAGTGCAAGGAGGATTTGAGGCAATTTGAATATGAAGGGAGCCTCAAGACATTGGGGAGCCATCAAGGAAATGGGGACCCCAATTCTATAACCAGAAGATACTATGTTGAGACTGAATAAGAAAGAAGAGCACTCGAAAAGAATGCATTTATTGCAATCTCGTCAGTTTGGCCTCGACATCTGTATTCAGAACTACAGGATAATAATATCAGGTGTTATTTTTTAATATCTAAAATGGTAATAACTTTTTTGAGGCATAAATATGAAACTCATTGACTACTGTCATTTCCATTTTATTGTTAAGGGGAAAAGTCCAATCAAGGTCAATTGGCTTGAGGAGAACCTGAACATCCACACAGGCAGATACTAGAGCCTACTTAGACTGGGCCAAGTCTAAAGGGAACACTTAGACTTTGGTATCTATTCTAAGACAGGAGCTGCAAGAAGCTTTTTAACTTGGTCTCCTGAGAAACATGACACCACCCGTACCTTCAGACTATGTCCTAGCTGTCCATAGGTCCAGCCTTCTCTTAGCATAATTTTAACCCCAAATGCATATGTTTCCAAGGATGATCCATTATGAATATGAATACTCTTCATACATCTCCCAAATCAGAGCTACTGCATCGTTATAGAAAATACAAACAAATGTAGAACATGGCTCTCCCAAAGGCTCAGTGGATGAAAAGACATGCAGATATATGACGTATAATGTTTACATAAGGAGGCACAACAAGTCCCACGAGGAAGGTCCATTTCCCTGTAACCCTGGAAAAGTAAAATCAAGAGTTAAAGAGGAGGAAATTGAGGTTCAGACTACTTAAGTAGCCTGCCTGGAATCACATAAAAGAGATACAAACCCACTTCTCCTTCGCAACATTCTTCTACACATTTATCTACAAAATACACAATTTTACCCACTAAGTAAATTACCTTAGATAGTCAAAACAATATTGACCCAGAATCAGGTGGCGCAAGTCCAAATTGGTGCTTGACCTTTGTGTATTCCCATGGAAGGCAGCTCACTCTAAGACTCGATCTTCTTCACAGTGAAATGACCCTCTGTGCACCACAGATGCTTTAAGAATGAAGAAAAATGAGACAGTTCTTGGAACCATCACATGCCGAACACATATATACTTTATTAATACAATCTGGTACTCAACGTAAAATTGGAATAACATACCTGATAACTCTTAATTACTTGCGTGGCCTTTTGTGTTGTAGGAGAAGGAAACAAAAGATAGTCCTGTCCAAGTAATCTAAAAGCTATGATGATTTGCTTCAGGGACTCTGGATATGGTATTTTGTGATTTTTTTTTTAATATCCTTTTTTCACTCAGGACATGCTTTGGGTTTGGAAAGCTAGAAAAGTGAGCTTGTTCTTGAGGGAGCCACAACCAAGTCTGACATTAAACATCTTCTTCCATAGCCTCCAAATGCTCAAGCCCAATATAAGCTGTCATGTGAGTTTGGCCTGCGTTGATTGGAATTGAGGTTAGGAAGACCTATGACATGATCCCTAAACCTAGTCTAGACCTTCCTTCACCCTGTGGAGTCCATCACTGGGACTGCTTGGAGTCCCTCGCTGCCCTACTTACTTAGAACACAAATTTTACCTTGACAAATCTCCCTTCTTGATGCCATTCTGTGTCTACATATATATGCTTCAAAAGGTAGAAAAGCAAACTATGTTTATTTTCTAAAGATGTTTGTTAGATCAGGGGACTCCCAGATATCTCTCCTCCCACAAGAGTTCTCTTAAATCAAATTTAATTTTATTTGCCCCAAACATGTGAAAAACAGGAGTGACACAAACTTTTGTTTGGTCTTTAAATTAAGGAATGGCCAAAGTGGCCCGGCAACATAGGCTAAAATACCATCTGAGAATTCCCGTTTTAAAAAAATCGAAGAATGATAGCATATTTCACTATATGTAACAGGTCTACGCCTGACAGCTTATGTGAAAATCAATTTTTGAAAATAGATTCTAATTTTCAAGGTAGCAGGAAATTTTCTACTCAAAATAATTTTTTAATCAATGTTTCTGAGAGGAGACTAGGCATGCCATTTATCTGTTTTGTGAATTACATATATTTGTTAGCACATATATGATGTAAATGTATTCTGAATGCATATATAACCTAAGTGCATGAGAGGATGATTATGAGTAAATATAGAACTGGCTCTGAAGAACCAGATTTGGATCCAACCTTGTTCTTGTGACTCTGGGCACATCCATTAACATTTTCTCCATTGAGAAACCAGATATAATACAGTCTAAGGAGCAAATATGATGCACATTTCTATACAGAAAGCAACTGTGATATAAGTTTTCTATTCATAATTCCAAAATAAAATCCATACACTGAGGAAGTGTGTTTTAAAAATGTGCCTTTAAAGATGTTTTAAATATGGCTTAGAAATGGCAACAGAAGCAGAACAGAATTTCAGTAATTGAGGATTTAATTGGTCTTGCCCAACAATTCGCCCCCGAGGACTGTTCTACCATGGGCATTTGTAAAGCGGGGCTTTGGCACCTCCCCAGACTTAGCTTAGAGGAGCCTTAGAACACAACATGTTTGTGGGGGGCAGCATTGAAACCAGTCCTGGAGATACTTCCCATGCCTGGGTTCCCTCCTGCCTTGAGTCCTTTGTGCTTTTGTAAGCTTTTCAATTACCACGTTGAACACAACATCTTTGAGAGCTACTTTGCTTTGTTAGTTCTGGAGCTCACAAATGGCCCCAACTGTGGGAAATAAAAAGCAAATGAGGAGAAGGAAGTCTTTTTACAGAGGAATACTTGTTCTGACTGTAGATTAGGCTCAGGACAAAGCAAGCAGAAAGAGGCAAGCATTTCAAGACCACGTCAACTTTGAAACTCCAAGAAGGTCAGGGCAGTCTGCTGGCCAGAAAGGCTTTTACATCTGTTGATGTAACTGCCAGTCTGAAAACAAATATTTTAGCATCTTGACTAAGTTACTTAACTTTTCAAAGAATTGGCAGCCAAAGAATGCAATATGTTTTGCAAATACATGGGAGATAAAAAACAATACCCAAAAACTCTGTTGGCACACTCCTTGACCTTTCTTGCAAGTACAAACTAGGGGACAAGGTCTGTGCCTGTTAGTGTGTCCTGTAAGTGAAAACTGTGAGTCCACAAATGTGGTGAAAATGGTTTTCATCCCGCTCAGCAAAGCACATCTCAACCATGGTAAGCAGCTATGCTGCTATATGTAAGGGTAGAGCATGTCTGGCTATATTTATATGACAGAAAATCAATGATTTTCTAGAATACAGTCAGATGCTGAAATATTAATTTTGGTTGTTAGCCCAGTCTTTAACAGCTGAGCCACCTCTGCAGCTCAAGATACAATGTAATAGAAATATCATTAGTGATTCTTCTCTCAGTCAGGCATGAGATAAGAACAGGTACCACCTGACTGCAATGTGAAACTGTGCCAAAAGGAACAGAGCAATCAGGCAAGATAAAACACTTTGACCCACAAAAATTATAAAGGAAAAGGTAAAACCACCTCTAGTTCCCCATACATCCCTAAAAATGTAACACTGAAAGAAATGCAGAGCCCTGGAGAGAAAAATTAAGCTAGATCTTGCCCTCAGAAAATATCCCAGGAAAAATTTCAAACGTACCAGAAATGAAAACGAAGGAAAATAAAACATACAAATGCCATCTATAAAAACAACAAGGATTCATCTACACCAGGGAGCCCAACTGACTCACCACCCAGAAACAATGGTTAGCTGGAAGCATTTTCTTCTGCGAGGCATGCTAAAGCACTCATACCCAGAATAAACTCCATGGCAGAATTTAGCACAACCTTGTCATTTATATCGCCACGTTTCCAGAAGAGAAGAAGGAAGAGTAATCCTCTAGCCCACAGAAGAATGCGCCAGCATACGCAGCTGAACAGAAAGAGAAGCACCAACTGTTCCGAAGTGTGTGAATCTCTGCTCGTTGTCACTCATAATAGGAGCGTGCACATGAAAGCAACACTGAGGTACCACTTCTCATCCAGCAGGCTGGCAGGGGCCCCAAGTCTTCCCACACACCCCGTTGGCAAGGCTGGAGTGACAGTCGTTTATACATATTGTTGTGGGAATGCAGTGCACATTGATCAAACCTTGGAAGAGTGGAACGTAAAAATGATTTCACAAAACTATAGAAACATTTATCCTTCCATCAAACTGTCCTAGCGTTAGGACCCAACGGTATGCCAGAAAAATTAAGAGACACAGGCACATTTGTCTTTCTTACATACTCAAAGAACAAATACTAGAAAAGACTTACCGAGCCCAGAAAGGATGACCTGAACTGACCAGGGTATCAGGCAAGGTCCTCAACACTGCCTGGGGCAATGGATGACACCTTGAGCAGCTAGCGGCTCGCCCTACACCCACTAGATATCACGTGCACCCCTCCTTTCAGTTGTGACGATGAACACTTATCTCCAGATGCTTCTGAAGTGACTCTTATGCCAGTTGGGAATAATATACATTTTCTACTCTTTGTAATTCCTAATATTAATAATAAGTGAAATAGTGTGGTAGGGAAGTGTATATGGTATCGCCATATTGACAAAACAGATGAGAAGCCATGTGCTCTTAATAAAAGTTATCTGCAAGAAAGGACAGGATAACAGGGAAGCCAAGCTTCTTTAAATTCTTTCCTCTTTTCCTTCAATAGCCTAATAATTATCCAATGGATCTTGATCACATCTACCCCCATTTCCTCTTATTCCTCTCCAAATCCCTCTTTTCTAGCAATTCTCCTCTTATGTTCTTTTCCCTTTGACTCATAGAAACCTCCCTGAAGATCCTTTTGGTCTTATTTTAAAATGACGAAATAAAAAATTAAATGTTGAAAAAGCAAGTATGTGAGTCAAGCCTGTATCCAAACAGAGCTGACATATTTTCTTCTTTAACAGTGACTTAAACTGGGCACATACTCAGGGATGAACTCTTTAGGCATCCTAAGAAATCTTCCTGCCCCTGGTGCTGTCTTCTATGAACATGTCTAAGTTCCATAATAAAGTCCCCAGGCTCCTTGGTTTAAAAACGGCACTGTTTCAAATTAAGTCCTGAACTCTCCTTATTGGTTCAGGTAATATATCATTCCCTATCCTGAAAAAAAAAACTTCTAAAATGTGGAAATAAATGGAAGCAAATTATATGTGAATCCTATTCTGGAGGAAAAGTATGGCAAGGGATGTTAATCATTTAGTTCAACTTGGAGTTCCTCTGTGGAGATTCATCTCAGGAACAAAAGCACTGAAAAACAATATCAACTTGTTTTGGATAACTCTAATAGAAATGCAGGCCTTATTATTCTGAGTCCTTTGCACTTGTATTTCAAACAAAACAATGACTAATTATGATTTTGTCACTGATTATAAAAAATGTCAGCATCAAGAGGGGGCGAGAAATGCAGAAACAATGACACCAAATAAAATTGGAAACATCTGGGAACTCATGAAATTTTGATTATTTTTCTAGTTCTCTCCTAATTTTGTCCAGTTGATAAAAGCAAAATTCAAGTCAATCCACTAACAAGAATTCCCAGTACTAGATTGCAATCTCAAAATAGCATTTCTAACAAAAGGAAGAAAAAGAAAAACCAAAGATTTTTTTTGGAGCAATAGATAATGCAAGAACAGAGAATGTTCCAAGACAACCCTAAGAAAATATTACCAGATTATCAGAAAGTAAGGGAGCTGGTTGGGAATGTAGTTCAGTGCCAAAATACTTACCTAAAAGAGTAAGAGCCTAGATTCTGGCCCTAGCAATCAAAATCAATAAATAAATAAATCATTCAATCAAAGAAGAAACAGAGGGAGTGAGAAAAGAAGAAAGGGGGTAAATCTAAGAACAGCAGGACTGGGTCAAAAAGACCCTCAAGCTGCAATGTAAAGACTATCATACTGGCCAAGGAAAGATGGCCCATTGCAGTGAACATGAAGCTTGCAGTGGATACAAGAGTCGAATGTGATCAAACTAGGTAGGGCACCGAAGGATAAATGTCTTATTCTTACTGTGCCAAAATCCATACCATTATCGTTGTGCTAATAATGTAGTGCCGGGCCGTAACAACTATATCACCCCTCCCTGGCCGATGCTCAGTAAACATCGTAAAAGTGGAGGCTGAACAGTGGGGAGAGCCAGGGATTGGGAGGACACGAGCATAACAGTGTCTTCTGGACATGACAGGACAGTTGCGCCCAAGATTTCAGAGAGGCTGTTGTTGCCCTGGCCAAAACCTACACAAGGTCAAGCCAGTCCACATCCCATCATAGAAAAGAGAAAGAGTCATAAAATCTCACCTCAGCTGATGTTCTGGGGGAGGGAGGGTCAGTTTATTTAAGGGTGTGGCCACTGGTAACTAAGCGTGCGTCGATGCACCTGTGAGTATATGAAGCACGAATTGAACGCCGGGTGGTGGTGGTTTTTTCTTTTAATATTTACTTAAAAGAGATTATTTATCTTAAGTGCATGAGTGTATATCTCCATATGCATATCTGCATGTACACCTGCATGACAAAAGAGGGCATCAGATCACATTATAGATGGCTGGAAGAAACCATGTGGCTTCTGGGAAATGAACTCAGGACCTCTGGAAGAGCAGTGGGTGTTTTTGACCACTGAGCCTGTCTCCACCCACACTGAGTGTTTTTTAAGAGGAAAGGGGACCACGAAGTTCAGAAGGAGGTAGGCAGTAGCTCTGAGAGGTCTCAGGAGAAGGATTGGGGACCAATAAATATGATCAAAATACATCAAACAAAATTCTCAAAGAGTTAATAAAATATTATATTTGAGAGAGAGAGAGAGAGAGAGAGAGAGAGAGAGAGAGAGAGAGAGAGAGGCATTTCCTTGATTTTATTAAGTGGGAGAGCCCAACCCACTGTGAGTGGTGGTACTCCAGGGCCAATGGTCCTGAGTTGTGTAAGAAAGCAGGCTGGTTAAATGTCTCTGCATTGCCTCTGCCTCAGTTTCTACCTCCAGGTTCTTGCCTTGAGTTCCTCCCTTGACTGCCTTTGATGATGGACTGATAGGAGCATGTAAGATGAGAGATGAGTTGTTTTGGTCATGATATTTATCACAGCATATCACATAGAAACCTTAATAATAAAAAATGCAAACAAAAACTTGATAGAGCACAATTACACTTAAAAATATTCATCATTGCCCACTCTCAGTGGAGCTAAGGAAGCATCGACTTACTTTGAAATAAGGGAAAGAGTTAGTAGTTACCCTTCCTTTCCTCTGCATGGTAATCGAATAGCAAGCAAAGACCTGAGAAGTTTCTTATATGGGGCTTTTCCAGCTAACAAGCAAGGAGGTATCCTAGAATCGGTTCATTAAACATTTTAAATTTTCCCACTGATTAGTCCCTAATGATCACCAATGACTGCTAGCAAAGCAGAAGAACGCATCTTCAGAAGGGCACGGTGTCACTCTAGAAGAATGTGTGCAAAACTAAATAAAATTGAATAGGAACTTGAGCAGGAAGCACGCCATGCCTCCTGGACCACACTAGCAATGGATAACAAGTCTGAGGCCTGATCCTGGAGAGAAAGGCCACGGGGATGCTGTAAGCAAACCTCAGACTGGGAACTACACAGAAGAACCTCAGTGTCTTCCATGCACTGATCAGCACGAGGAAGAGAAAGTCCTGAGGATTTACAACGAGATAGAGGGAGATTCCATATGAAGGGACATGATAAATACGATGCTTGAGCCCTTTGTACCACAAATACGTTTATGCATGCATATATGCAGCGTTTTAACAGTGGAGATATATTAGCACTGAGTGTACATTTACCACTAAGGAGTTGTATTTTTGGTTTTTAAGATAGGGACAATAATGTTGTTGTAAGTATTTATACATGTGTTTTTATTTATTCTAAGAGCCCCCTACCTCTTCGAAATTCATACTGAAATGATTTGATAACTGTGATTTGCTTCAAAACAATCTGGGGTGACCCATAGAGATGATTACAGATTAAACCAGATTAGCCATGGGCTGATCACTGTCAAAGCTGAGTGATCAGCATAAGTCCTGCCCAGAAAGTTCCATAGCATGGTGTCTTATGGAGGAACAATGGTAGCTTCGTACTGTAGCTATCTGAGCAAGTTTATGGATAGTTTTCTTTCAGATAAAGGACAAGCACAGGGTGAGGCTATGGGTGCTGAGAAGCTCTGAGCACAGTTCAACCCACCTGCACTCCCTATGGGTACTAAGAAACTCTGAGTACAGTCCAGCCCACCCAATACTCCCTCCTTCCTGTACCCTACCTCATCTTGATCTATTTCTGTACTTCATATTAATTACCTGTTTCATTGATGTAAAACAAGTACTTGGCAAAACGATTACTTCAGGGTTGATTTTGTCTCATGGCTTGGTAGGATACATTCCACGGTGATGGGCAAACAAGGCTGCAGGACTGTGAGGGGCTGGTCAGCTTGACTCCTTCCTTTTTCCTTTTTACTCAACCTGGTACCCCAGCCCATGTGGTGATGCCCCTAAAATTCTAAGTGGGACTTCCATCATCAGATAAAACTCTCTAGAAACATCCTCAAAACCGTATGTAGAAGTGTGTCTCCTAGGAGATTTCCATTCCAGTTCAGTTGTCAAAGAAGTTTAATCCCTGTACTGTTGCAGTGTTTGCCCAAGATAAGAAATGACACATGGATAGGACTTTAGGCAATAAAAGCCTCCAAGGTCACCTTGTAATCACACACATTGTGCCCTAGATAAGTCCATAGAATTACCACCTCTCATGGCTATCTCAGCTGTTCAATTATTAATGAGATTATAGATCCAACCATAATTGATGCTGCTGCTAATGTGAACTGATGGTTTGCTGTCAACCATTTACCGGCAGCAGGTTTCTATAAGAGAACTTACTCTATGCTGAGATTGCTCCTAGAAGCTAGTATCCAAGTATACAGAGAAGGGGAAAATAAGAAGGTGACCTCTTTCACTGGCAATGGATGAGTTAATGTTTCTTATCATGCTGCCTTCTCTTAACTACAGGTATTTATTAAGGTGCTGGATAATAATGATAATGGCCCAGAATTCTCCCAGCCACATTATGACGTGACCATTTCTGAGGATGTGCTTCCTGACACGGAGATACTGCAGATTGAGGCCACAGACAGAGATGAGAAGCACAAGCTAAGCTACACCATCCACAGTAGCATCGATGCCATCAGCATGAGGAAATTCCGGATAGACCCCAGTACAGGCGTGCTCTACACTGCTGAAAGGCTGGACCACGAGGCCCAGGACAAGCACATCCTCAACATAATGGTAGGACCAGACTCATAGTTTTGCTCTCCTGACAGAACCATCAACCATACACCTCAGGAAGCCAGGGTCCTTAAATTCTATAAATCTAGCCTTTGCACTGTCAGGTTGCATGGAGTTTGCCTTTGTGTTTCACCGAAGAAGTTACTGCTCTAAGAGAGTAACTCCATATTTCTTGTCAACCTGAAATATTAGATGTATTCTGCAGGCGCTGGCTGTTCAGGAAATGCTGCTGACAGATAAGTTAGAGAGGAAAGCAACAGACAATGTTCCCAACTTTAGGGTTCGTTTGGAGCCATAAGATTGTGTCAAAAAGTTTAGAAGAATTCCTTGATTAGTTTTTCATGTAGTAATAATGTGTTCGGCCCACATAAAGCTCTGTCCTTGGAAGTATTTAGAGACTCAATCTATGATATACTCCACTGGTGTTGGACCTACTGATAATACTGGTGACCCAAAAAGAACTGAACATGAATTAAATTTTCAAAGACTCGTGGTTCTGAATTACCTTACCTTACCTTATCTAGAAGTGTTTTTGCATTTAACCTGAGGTTTTTGGTTAATCCATACAGTGGATAAGAAAGAGGAATAAAAAATATCATTGATTCACTTATTGCTTACAATCTGTCCCTGTGATGAGCCTCAGAGAAACATTGGTATATACAGCCTTTGCCTACCAGGGCCCCCATTACACTCCCAAGGAACAGGAGGGGTGACAGTGATTTAGTCTTGTGCACTGATTGAGTTCAGGATGCCTAGGCCTATGACTACCCAAGTCATCAACAACAGAAGCAACTTTTTTCCTTCACTGGGAATATTCTTGGGTAAGAGGTAACTTGAGTGCCATGCCCTCAGCTATAGTTTCCACTTAAGACTCCAGGAAACAGGGGTTCCCAGAGGCCACCTGGTAGAGCACTATAGCCACTCATACATTCACGCTTTCACAGATACCCCTGAGTACATATTGTGTACCAAGCACTGAGACTGTCAGTCTTCACACTTTTGGGACCAATGCTCAATTTGTTAAAAAAAAAAAATCCACAAATAGAGTTTGGTTGTATCCTTGGGCATTTGTCAATCCAAGCTATAGAAATCCAGCATGGCATACTGGCCATCATGATGTTTGCATGATGTGTCAGGAGCAGAAGCCTGACATCAGTGACTAACCCCATTCTTGTTTTTCAAGTCATTTCTGTTCATCTTTTCCTCAGGAAATTAAAAAATCAGTCTGGTCCCTCACTGTCATTCATTGTTTATGTAGGTAGATGCTTAGAACAACCAACTGCTCTAGGTCACCCTTTTCCAAGCCTTACCTGCTCGTTTCTTCTGTGAACTAGTCATGAAAATATTTTGCTCCTTGATAGCTCCTTTTGCATATGTTCCAATGTCTTCACATCTCTCTGGAGTTACACAGTCTAAAACTGAGCAAGCCAAGGGTATTAATCCAGTTAACAACACATCAGATACTGCACCGCATGGATAAAGGATAGATTATTCACAAGCCTCAGCTACATGCAATTCAGGGGAATCTTAAAGTTATTAAGCAGATTCACAGGGCAAAATCACACTGAGATTCCCAATCTTAGAAGTTATTACTGAGGGCATCCTTCCAGTGGTCACATTTCTCTCACAGCTCTGAGCTGTGTTCCTAAAAACATCACTTGTCACTATTACCATCGTTTTATTCCTTCTACTCTTTCCTTGGTATTTCATCTTAGGAAGTTGAGTGTTCTCCCTCTCCTCTTCCTCCTCACAATAAGGGATTGTAAATGTTTTCCACTCTGGCATTTAACTGTTTTGTGTTATGCCATTCTCTTGGCCTGCTTGTATCACCCATTTAGAAGACTGTACTCTTCTTTTTTTTTTTTTTTTTGAGCTGAGGACCGAACCCAGGGCCTTGTGCTTGCTATGCTAGGCAAGCGCTCTACCACTGAGCTAAATCCCCAACCCGACTGTACTCTCCTTGAAGGTAGATACTATCTAGTTCATCACTGAACTGTTTTACTTATGCCATGAACCTGACATCATAAATAGCAATAAACGTTAGTTAAATAAATGAATTAATGAATGAATGAACACCATGAATACTGTACTCATTAATTACTATTCCATGACTGGATATAAACACATAGAAAAGAGGAAGAGGCTGTGGAAACCAAATAAAAGGACTAGATTTGTGGTACCTGTGAATGGAATAACAGGCCGGGGATCCAGGGAAACAATAGAGATGATGATGTTGCCCTGCTCTCAAATGGCTCCCTCTCCCCCTCTCCCCCTCCTCCCCTCCTCCCCCCCCTCTCCTGTATGCTTAGTCCTTTGTAGTGTGTGCAAGTCTGGATCAAGCACTTTGCATGCAACACCTCACTTTGCCTTCTCAGCAAAGAGCCATAGAGTTGTTTACAATTCACATTTTCAGTCCTACTGCTTCTTGTATTTTGCCTAAAGGTCAGAGATCAGGAATTTCCTTACCGAAGAAACTTGGCCCGAGTCATCGTGAATGTGGAAGATGCTAATGACCATAGCCCTTACTTCACCAATCCACTGTATGAAGCATCGGTTTTCGAATCAGCAGCTCTGGGATCAGTTGTTCTGCAAGTGACAGCTCTGGACAAAGACAAGGGGGAAAATGCAGAGCTCATATATTCCATTGAAGCAGGTGAGAGCTGCGGAGACCACTGCACAAGGCATGACACCCACCCTACTAGCACATCCCACCCTATAAACTCACCAACCTACTTGTGCAATGATATATAAAGTTCTTAGCGTTTCAATATTGGCAGCAAGGGAAGAGCTTCCTTCCTTGCATTCAATTTTGGAGTTTTCTGAAATGAATAAAAGAAATGTATAATAAATTCAGTGGCCTGAACCCAGAAACCAACAAACTATAGACTGAAACTAAAATAACCAAAGTTAGGTTCACTTACTAGTGGGTGAGTTGCAGACTTCAGGAATCCCATTGTGCCCACCATGGACACAAACACCTTTCCTATGTGAGAGCCGTCTGACCCACAGAGTAGTTGGTAACTACAGGAAATGCACTGCTTGTTTAACCAGACCAATAAATAAACAAGAGCACTGGCGTCAAATCTTAGTGTTTTTCAAAGGATGCTAATATCTGAAGATCAACTTATAGATGGTTTGAAGATGGATAGCTAAAAAACATTTATGACAGAGATGAATCTCCAAGCAAGAAAAGAACCATGAACCTAAAAGAGACGAGTCTCCTTTATTTGGTCTGTGTTCCTTCCTCCGTTTTGTCATTTTTGAATATTCATGCTGCATATTCCCAAAGTGTTCTGTGACACGTCTGTTCTGTGCGATGCCAAATGCACACTCTCTCCATGGCAGCAATGGGAGAGCTTCCTGCCCTTCTCTTAAATGGACAGCACTTGAGTGAGCAGCTGAATTAAAATAGAAATGGTAGGAAACTACTTTAGGAATAGAAGTTTGAGAAAAAGCAATGCCAATCATACATATATATATATGCATATATACGCATATATGTGTGCATATATATCCTATATCAAATGTACAAAAGTCAACTTTTTAGATTAGGTGCCCATATTTTAAATGGGTCAGTGTTAACATTCACATAGAAGAAAAGTGAAAAGGAAAGATGTTGATCACTAATGGCCATGTGCCTAGAGTTTCCCCATCTATTACTGTTGGGTTTCCAAGGATCTAAACTTATTTAGAAACTGTATTTTATACCCTTTGGTTAGCCCATATTATTGGTATCACTACATTGAGTAATTCTTGTCCCTCTAGCTTGCAAATAGTGAATCTTAGAAATGAATATTGACTATCACAGAAGGCGTTACCCAATCTGTCCACCCTCAGCTGCTCTTCCCAAGGTGTCACCTAATCTTATCTTTTCCTTTCCCTGGTTCCTCCCATATACATTATCTCAGGACACTGTAAACATTTGGATGTAAGTATTTATTTCCAACATTCTTATCATTTTATAGACATTTATCTGTATGGCAAGAAGTTTATTATATTGAGAAAATTACTACTTTTATCTCTCTTAGGCTTCAGATAACTTTTAAACCAATATTTAGGTTATCAAAAACAAATTGGTCGCACCCCTCCCAAACAGTGCATCCCTCATGTTTTTACCTCCATGTCTGGAGCATGGAACACAGAGATTTCTCTGACAACTGATTAAAATACCAGATAAAAGCTCTTTCTTAAAACATTTTTTAACATAGAAAGTCTGAATTTCCAGAAGAAAAAAATCCAGGAATGATAGATATATCAAAACCTAGTCTTTGATTCTATGCATAAGAGTCCAGTGAAAATTATAGAGTGCATGAGAAACCTGAAACAGTCAAATTAATCCTTTCTAACACACAGCCCAATCTCCAGGCCTGCAGGCCCCTTCCCAACACACACGCATGTCTTGCACACTGTGCACACACACACACACACACACACACACACACACACACACACACACACAAAACTCCAACCTGTGGCCTGCCTCTCTTTCTCTCTCTCTCTCTCTCTCTCTCTCTCTCTCTCTCTCTCTCTCTCTCTGTCTCTCTCTCTGTCTCTGTCTCTTTCTCTGTCTGTCTCTCTGTGTCTGTCTCTCTGTCTCTGTCTCTCTCTGTCTCTCTGTCTCTCTCCTCTCTGTCTCTCTCTGTCACTCTCTGTCTCTCTCTCTCTCTCTCTCTCTCTCTCACACACACACACACACACACACACACACACATACACACACATACACACACACACACACGTGTCCCTAGCCTGCCTGTCCCTCACACACACAGTCCAACCTGGGGCCTGCCTGTCTGTCAAAAGTGCATAGCTAGACCCCAGGCCTGCAGAGCCCTCACAGAGCAGCTCAGCAAGCTCCTTTCCAGATGAGGGAAACAAAAGCGAGAGAGGGGTGGCTGTATAAAATGCTAGGTTTTATTGAACTTGTCTCACAAAATTCAGATAAGCCAGATTTTATCTTGTTTAGTGGTAGACTATAAACTTCCTTTTACTTGGCCTCTAAAGTCACTACTAACGCTTTTACTTTGGACTGAAGCAAAGCAGAAGGGCAGAGCTTGAATCTTGGAGAATTGAAGTTTGGCATTTGCTGTTAACATTGCTTCTAAAGCAGCAAAATAGAAGATAGCAAGGGTTGAGAATACACTGGATCCTAAGATTCAGTAATGTTTTCAAATCTACCTCTCCTATTGGCCATTCCACAGTAATTATCATGTGGTACAGCTGCAGTAGGAACACAGCTTCAGCCATATTGGTAAAAGTCTGCAGGAGCCACCATATAAGAGTTGAAGGAAAGAATATGCAGGTAGCCAATTCCAAGGGAAGAATCTATATGTCAAAGAGGGAAGGAACAGGAAGGCCCAGCTGGGACCCAACATGGGAGCACAGTACCCTTGAAGGGGATAGCATGTGACTTCAACCAGTGATGGAACAGAGAGCTACAAAGGTCATCTGGAGCCAAAGCATACCTTAGCTTCATTCCTTCTGTGAAACTCTGTTGACCAAGTGTGAGGCAGGACTGATCTAGAAACTGTGAATTAGGACATCAGCATCCATGAATCCTTTGGCCAAAGCTGTGTCCACTTCATCACTTGGAGAGGACCATTGCTCAGGTGACATGGACACTGGGTCCACACTTGCTTAGCCAAGACGTTTGTACTATAATCCCTCTTATTTCCCATACCAGACCTATCGCAGCCACACCTGCGCCTTCATTTCATAGGAGCGGTGCCTTGTGCTCCTAGTTTCAAAGACAACTAAGATGATTGTCACTGTCTACTTCACTGGAAAGCTCTCTAATGAGTAAACACAGTGACTACAGACTGGAGTAACACTCTCACATTCCTATGTCTGTTTGTACATCTGCCTCTGGGCCTGTGTGTGTTCTTACAGCATAGGAAAGGTATTGGACAAAAGGAAAGAATAGAGGGAGGGGAAGTCTGAGGAAATCCTTACAACTTGCAAAGCAAACAATAACTTAGAAGAATTCCCTATCTAAGCAAAGTCGCCCATTGGAGAAAGTCAGTTTTTAGGTGATAAAGTAGCATGGATTCCACACGCAAACCCTACCGATGGAACAGCTTGAAACCAAGTGACTGTGAGGAGGTTCTGAAACTATTCCTACGGTTCTCTCTTTAAACATGAAGACTGAGCTTAATATAGCACTGATATGGGTATGTGCGTGAATGTGAGTGTGTGTGTGTCTGTGTGTGTCTGCGTGTGTATGTGTGCATTGTGTGTATTAATTTTATATTTGTATTTATAACACATATTCACAGAGGCAGATGTATTAGTGATGGTATATGCCAATGCCAGTTATCCCTCTTCTCACGAGTCCAGGAATCCTCACATTCCTGACAGAAGGACTCTCCTGTACCTGCTCAAATGTGTACATAGTGTTGTTGCTGATGATTTTATCCTGGATTAAGAAGTACTGATTTCTTCCTCCCTCTCTCTCTCTCTCTCTCTCTCTCTCTCTCTCTCTCTCTCTCTCTCTTCCTCTCCTGGCTTGACACGATAAAAAAAAAAGAAGAAGTACTGATTTGATATAATTTTTACCACAGAAAGAAATTTCTGGGGTTTTTTTTAATATCAGAAAAATTAGGATGGAATATCAACTGTTTCTTTTTGCTAGTCACAGCGTAGACAAGCACCTTGAGAATAAGATTTAATCTCCATGGGAATAATTTAATGACCCTCCTGTAACTCATTTCCCCTTTGATCTCTGTGCTTTAGGGAACACAGGGAACACATTTAAGATTGAACCAGTCCTGGGCATCATCACCATTTCCAAAGAGCCAGACATGACAGCCATGGGTCAGTTTGTCCTGTCGGTTAAAGTCACAGATCAAGGCTCGCCACCAATGTCTGCCACTGCAATTGTCCGCATCTCCATCAGCATGTCTGATAACTCCCACCCCAAGTTCACTCACAAAGACTACCAAGCTGAAGTAAATGAAAATGTGGATATTGGAACGTCTGTCATCCTGATCTCAGCCATCAGCCAGTCAACCCTAATCTATGAAGTCAAAGATGGAAACATCAATGGAGTCTTTACCATAAATCCATATTCTGGAGTCATCACCACTAGGAGAGCTCTGGATTATGAACATACCTCTTCCTATCAACTCATCATTCAGGCCACTAACATGGCAGGCATGGCTTCCAATGCCACCGTCAGTGTGCAGGTTGTGGATGAAAATGACAACCCCCCTGTGTTTCTCTTCTCTCAATACTCAGGTAGCCTGAGTGAGGCTGCCCCCATCAACAGCATTGTCAGGAGCTTAGACAACAGCCCACTCGTGATCCGAGCCACCGACGCTGACAGTAACCAAAACGCACTCCTGGTGTATCAGATCGTGGAGTCCACAGCCAAGAAGTTCTTCACAGTGGACTCCAGCACAGGAGCCATTAGAACAATCGCCAACCTGGACCATGAAGTCATCGCACACTTCCACTTCCATGTGCACGTGAGAGACAGCGGGAACCCACAGCTAACTGCAGAGAGTCCGGTTGAGGTCAACATTGAGGTGACAGATGTGAATGATAATCCACCCGTGTTCACTCAGGCTGTGTTTGAAACTGTCTTACTTCTCCCCACCTACATTGGTGTGGAGGTTCTAAAGGTGAGCGCCACTGACCCTGACTCTGAGGTACCCCCTGAACTGACATACAGTCTCATGGAAGGGAGTGTGGATCATTTTCTAATGGACCCAAATACTGGAGTGCTTACCATAAAAGATAATAATCTCTCCAAAGATCACTACATGCTAATAGTCAGAGTATCTGACGGGAAGTTCTACAGTACTGCCATGGTCACCATCATGGTTAAAGAAGCCATGGACAGTGGCCTCCACTTCACACAAAGCTTTTATTCCACCTCCATCTCAGAGAACAGCACAAACATAACCAAAGTTGCTATTGTCAATGCAGTTGGAAACCGCCTTAATGAGCCCTTAAAGTACAGCATCTTAAACCCAGGAAATAAATTCAAGATAAAATCTACCTCAGGAGTCATTCAGACCACAGGAGTCCCCTTTGACCGTGAAGAACAGGAGTTGTATGAGTTGGTGGTGGAAGCCAGTCGTGAGCTAGACCACTTGCGTGTGGCGAGGGTGGTAGTCAGGGTTAACATTGAAGATGTAAATGACAACTCTCCTGTCTTTGTGGGTCTCCCTTACTATGCTGCTGTGCAAGTTGATGCTGAACCAGGGACTCTGATATACCGGGTAACAGCCATCGACAAAGATAAAGGTGCCAATGGAGAAGTGACCTACGTCTTGCAGGATGACTATGGTCACTTTGAAATTAACCCTAATTCAGGGAATGTGATTTTAAAAGAAGCATTCAACTCAGATCTCTCCAACATTGACTATGGAGTCACCATTCTTGCCAAGGATGGTGGCACTCCTTCTCTGTCCACGTTTGTGGAACTTCCCATCACCATTGTTAACAAAGCGATGCCTGTGTTTGATAAGCCTTTTTATACAGCATCAATCAATGAAGATATCTCAATAAACACTCCCATCCTCAGCATCAATGCCACCAGCCCAGAAGGCCAGGGCATCATATACCTCATCATCGATGGAGATCCCTTCCAACAGTTTAACATTGACTTTGACACTGGGGTTCTAAAAGTCATTAGTCCTTTGGATTATGAAGTCATGTCAGTTTACAAGTTGACAGTGAGAGCTAGTGATGCTCTTACTGGTGCCAGGGCTGAAGTCACTGTGGACCTGCTAGTGGATGATGTCAATGATAACCCTCCTGTTTTTGATCAGCCCACTTACAACACAACACTATCTGAATCGTCTCTTATTGGAACACCTGTTCTGCAACTTGTGTCAACTGACGCAGACTCGGGAAACAACAACCTGGTCCATTACCAGATTGTCCAGGATACTTACAATAGCACAGACTACTTTCACATAGATAGTTCAAGTGGCTTAATTCTGACAGCGAGGATGCTAGACCACGAATTGGTGCAACACTGCACCTTGAAAGTCATAGCAACTGATAATGGTTTTCCATCCCTGAGCAGTGAAGTCCTGGTTCATATCTACATTTCTGATGTCAATGACAACCCTCCAGTTTTTAATCAGCTCATTTATGAATCTTATGTGAGTGAATTAGCCCCCCGGGGTCATTTTGTAACCTGTGTGCAAGCCTCAGATGCAGACAGCTCTGACTTTGACCGGTTGGAATACAGCATTTTATCTGGGAATGATCGAACCAGCTTTCTGATGGACAGCAAGAGTGGAGTTCTCACACTGTCTAGCCACCGGAAGCAGCGTATGGAGCCTCTGTATAGTCTCAATGTGTCTGTGTCTGATGGACTGTTTACCAGCACTGCCCAGGTTCACATCAGGGTTCTTGGGGCTAATTTGTACAGCCCTGCCTTTTCACAAAGCACATACGTAGCTGAGGTAAGAGAGAATGCAGCCTCTGGGACAAAGGTCATTCATGTCCGAGCCACAGATGGGGATCCAGGAACATATGGACAGGTCAGCTATTCCATCATCAATGACTTTGCCAAGGATCGGTTCCTCATAGACAGCAATGGACAGATCATCACAACAGAAAGACTAGACCGTGAAAACCCTCTGGAAGGAGATATTAGTATTTATCTGAGGGCCCTGGATGGTGGTGGGAGAACTACGTTCTGCACCGTGCGGGTGATTGTGGTGGATGAGAATGACAATGCCCCTCAGTTCATGACAGTGGAATATAGGGCCAGCGTCAGGGCTGACGTAGGAAGGGGCCACTTGGTCACACAAGTTCAAGCTTTGGATCCAGATGATGGAGCAAATTCTAGGATTACATATTCCCTCTATAGTGAGGCCTCAGTGTCAGTGGCTGACCTCTTGGAAATTGATCCTGATAATGGCTGGATGGTGACCAAAGGCAATTTTAACCAACTAAGAAACACGGTGCTGTCCTTCTTTGTGAAGGCAGTAGATGGCGGCATTCCAGTCAGACACTCCCTCATTCCCGTCTATATCCATGTCCTGCCCCCTGAAACGTTTCTGCCTTCATTCACCCAGTCACAGTACTCCTTTACCATTGCAGAAGATACATCCATTGGAAGCACAATAGACACCTTGAGGATTCTACCCAATCAAAGTGTCCGGTTCAGCACGGTTAATGGAGAACGGCCAGAGAATAACAAAGAGAATGTCTTCATCATAGAACAAGAGACAGGTGCTATCAAGCTTGACAAACGCCTTGATCATGAAGTCAGCCCAGCTTTCCACTTTAAAGTAGCAGCTACTATACCCTTGGACAAAGTGGATATTGTTTTCACTGTGGATGTAGATGTCAAGGTGTTAGATCTGAATGACAACAAACCAGTCTTTGAAACAGCGAGCTATGAAACAATCATAATGGAGGGGATGCCTGTCGGCACCAAGCTTGCCCAGGTGAGAGCCATAGACATGGACTGGGGAGCCAATGGGCAGGTCACTTACTCCCTACACTCGGATTCCCATCTTGAAAAGGTAATGGAGGCATTCAATATAGACAGCAACACAGGATGGATCAGTACACTGAAGGACCTGGACCATGAGACAGATCCCACCTTCTCCTTCTTCGTGGTAGCTTCCGACCTCGGAGAGGCTTTCTCTCTTTCTTCCATGGCTCTGGTCTCGGTCAAGGTGACAGATATAAATGACAATGCACCAGTCTTTGCTCATGAGGTGTACCGAGGAAACGTGAAGGAGAGTGACCCGCCGGGGGAGGTGGTAGCTGTTCTCAGCACCTTGGACAAAGACACCTCCAACATAAACCGCCAAGTGAGCTACCACATTACAGGTAAGTGCCGTCACCCAGGTTCCCTATGTGCTCTTCTTTCTGAAGATAGGTGGTGATAACAATGACAGGGGCCTGAGAGGAGGACATAAGTCGTGGGACTCTGGTCTGATTGCCTGGGGAGTTCACTTGGCTGATGTCTACACCACTTTTACCCTAGCTGGTGCCTACCTTAATATCACCTCCTGCAGTTTTGAAAAACAAACACTGAGCAAACTATTTTAATTGAAGAAATTAAAATAACAGCTCTTTTTAGTGGAAACTAAATCCCTTGTGAGCTCTTAATAATGCTGAAGAACAATAGAATGTCCCTCATTAAGCTGCGTGTGTAGCTTTCTCCTGGTTATAAGAATGTGTTGTCACACACATGCAAATTAGAAATCTCGGTTTGACCTTTTGCTGAGAATTCTAAATTTATAACAGAGGATAGAAGTATATGTCTTCTGACAGCCCTATTTCCTTGGAACCTCTGTCTGTCTTCGCCAATAGTAAGTAGCTGTTCACCAGAAAAAGCTGAGATAGACAAATAAGGTCACTAAGCATGCACAAAAATGTCACCACGGCTCTGTTAGACTGTGAGGTTCACATCGGAGTGAAAAGTCTTCCGCTGCTCAGGAGCGGCTTTCTGGGGTGACCCACTTTCAGCGATGAAGAAGGAAGGGTTGGCAATCTAGAAAAGTCCCTCCTCTAAACCACTTGGGTCCTGTGAGATAATACCTTGATTTTGAGACTTTCCGAGCCACAGCATAAGCCACATGCCAAAAGATTTTAAATAATCTATCAATAGTTGCAGTCAGGTGGCTTTCCCCTTAGAAAAACCACATTATTCAGAGTGAAAAATGAATTAATTAGGATGCCCTTAGGACACAGATTCTGCTTAAGTATGTTAGTGGGAAGTTAATTAATCACTGCAGAATAAGATCTGTATTGGAGCAAACACCAAAAGCTTGAGATTGCCATACTTCCCTGAGATTCTTCTTTGTGTCTTTCAAGGTGCTACCCCTTTGATGACATTTCTCACTTTATATATCTTGTGCTTTCTCTAAAACCTGTCATCTTACTCAATAAAAATGTGGATTTCTGCAGTTAAAACATAGAGCATCTAGGTAAGGAGAGACAAAAAAAAGAATAAAAAAAAAAGAATTTGATTTATTTGTATTTAGTTTTTTGGGGGAAGACACCCTGAGGGACCCTTTGTACTTGGAAGAACAGTTAAACACTCAGACTTAATTATTTTTATATGGTCTCTGAAGTATCAGCAGATGACATAAAGGGCCATCCCATCAGCTTCACCAGAGCAATGAGTGCAGTGTCGCTGAAACTCCTCTTACTATTAGCAGAGTCAACCACCAACTGATTTTAATTAGATTTAAGCTTTGCTCTTGATGTAGCACAAGTTAGCTGTGCTGCCTCAGACTAACAAAGGAACATTAATCATTTTATGTAACAAAGGAATGGTGTGGGCTCGCCCGCACTGAAAGCATTTAATAGAGAGGTTAAATTCACGTGAGCTGAAATCATATTCAACTAAAGCACAATTGAATTCTAGCCAAAGGTGGCAGAAAGTGATATTACAGGGAGGACCCTGAGCCTCCCAGGACAAGGTTTCTCAGTCACTACCAACACCAGCTGGGGACGGACAGGTAAGTCTCTTATGGTAGGTAGGCTGATCTTTATATATTGTAGTTTATTTCACCGCCATGCCTGGCCCCTCAACCACTAGATTCTAGTAGCATATAGATCTGCAACAGTCCTGATGATTGTAATAGCATATAGACCCACCACAGTCCAGTGACAACCAAAAATGTCTACATAAACTAGCAAAACCCTCTGAAAGGGGGAGCATCATTGCCCTGGAGAAACAATGTGCCATCTTGTATATGACTTGGGTCCATTTGTCCTGTGGTCTCTTCACGGTGAAAAGTTATAAAGGAGAACCAAGGTTCCCTAGAACCAGGGTAATACTCAGAATTCTAGGTCCCTGTGCTTGCTTTTTTTTTGTTTGTTTGTTTTTAAAGATTGGTTGCAACGTGAACCAGTTCCATTCTTACAGTGAAATAAAACTTTGAAACATATATTTTCCTTATATTTTTGTTTATTGTGTTCGAAGATAATTTTGGGTACATTCATTTGTTTAGTTCTTCATGCACTATGTGGCCCAGTCTAGTTTTGAACTCATGACCTCCTGTCCCCGTCTCAAAGTATTGGCATTAGAGGAGTGCACCACTATACCAAACATCACATGAACATGATAAACAGTTTATTTGAGGAAAAGGGAAATCCATGAATCGTGCAGCTGCAGACTGTTCAGAGCCTCACTGAAGAAACAAGAAAGACAGAGGCTTCCAGGAAGCTCACCAAAAATGTATTCCACATTGGCTAATGTGGAATAATAAGTTTCAGGTCCCTCCAGCTGAAGTTAGTTGTTGGATGTTTTTGGTAGTTGTGTTTTAGCATTTACATAAGGTGCGGGTTTGAACTCCGCTTAGAGGAATCCAAAGCAATTGGCTCTCTCAGTGTCATAGACTCTTACACCGTTGTGTCACCTATTGTCAATCCTCCCCTTTATAACTTGCGCTTTAGTGACTAAGCAGGGAGATTTTTGTGGTCGTGGCTGCTTCTGAGGCCCTGCTGTCTAGGAAAATGACCTACAGCAGAGGATAAGTAGTCCTAAATGCCAGACAAAGGGCCACCATCCTCTTGCATCTGACTACTGCCTATGGTCTTTGGCCAACCATTTCTGGGTGTCAGAACTGACATGATTTCCCTCTTCCTACCTTATGTCAAGCTGAAGTGAAAAAAGAAATGTTTGGGCCATTGTGGCCCATCTCGTCTTCTTTCCATACATTTCCATCAGCCACTCTCTTCAGTTTGACTTAATTACATCAACTGTGTATCTTTGAGCTTCTTGTTAAATGAACCCTTGTTAAGACTATTTAATACCATTGGTTTGTCCTCCGTGGTGCAAACTTTTCTCCCCAAAACTCCAGTCCTCATCAGAAAGTCCCCAGCAGTATGATAAAGTGTTCATTAAAAGATTCCTTAACAGAACTAGCTGTCTTGTCTTGATTGCATAATCAACTCAGCAGCTAATGAAATTGTCTTGGTGACAGGACTACAGTGTATTACAGCCTCTCTTGAGGCTGAGTGGAAAGACAATTGCATCATCCCAGGAACCAATTGATGGTTCACAGTTTGAATCTGATTATCTTTTAGGGAAACTAAACAAAAGATCATCCCAGCTGCTCTCTGTGGATTTTCTTCTCTTGGAACGTTATTCTTTTACTTTCCACACAAGATGAGCGTCAATAGCTTGCATTTTTTACAGGAGGAATTAAGGGAGTCTTTGCCCTTTCAGCATCATAAGGATACAGCGTGAGGGGTACTTGAATGTCCCCATATGGACTCCCATGTGGGTGTCCTACTGTGAGTCCTCAGAAGCTCTGTTTCCACCACAGGAGGGAACCCCCGAGGACGGTTTGCCCTGGGCATGGTGCAGAGTGAGTGGAAGGTCTATGTGAAGAGGCCTCTGGATCGAGAGGAACAAGACATTTACTTCCTCAATATCACTGCCTCTGATGGACTCTTTGTCACACAGGCCATGGTAGAAGTGACTGTCAGTGACGTAAATGACAACAGCCCAGTGTGTGATCAGGTGAGCTTTGGGGATGAAACTGCTTTTTTAAAACCCTAAAATTAAATTCAAACCCACTGCACATTTTTTCTTAAATCCAGGCTAATATCAGCTCTTGTTTTCAACTGAATACAAAAAATGAAAGAAGTAGAGTCTGGGAAAAAATGTCCCAAATGTCCCAAAACCTATATACCAGGAAAGAACATGTGCCCGGTTCCTATGACTCTCTTCCAATTAAACAGAATTGGTGAGCCTTAAAGTTAACCTTTAAGTAGTCCATAAAGGATCTCACACCATCTCCGTAAATAACTGGATAAGAGAGGTGAGCCCCACACTGTGAGTTGCCTGTTTGTAGACAACATAGCTGTCAGTGGCAGCACTGAGGCTGAGAGGGGCCTCCAGATCCCCATCAAAATGGTCTTTCCATTACTGTAGAAACACATAATGTTGACACAAGAACTAGATAGCACTTTTTTCTCACCAAAAAATAATTGTTAATCTGTATTTTATAGCCTGTCGACTGAGGGACAATATTTGTGTTTGGTAGCTTAGCAAAGTGATGTATGTAGATTTAATCTCTTATGCTAAAGCCAGATATTAACCATGACTCCTTAAAGAGGTGAAAACAATCCCAGGGGCCCATTTGGTGTCAACACAGAAATAGACACAGTCAGTGTGGGAAGAGCATTGAGCCTCGCAATGCAGCACTGTTACTGGCTTTCTACACCACTCTCTTCTTACCAGTCATATGCACATTTCATACAGTAAGTGCTCAATAAATACTTTTAGCTGAATGTGCACAGACAAGGTAAGGCAATGAATATGCTAAAACTTATAACACACTACGATATGATCTGAGGCGGGGGGGGAGCTGCAAAAGCTAAACCACGTGAATGAATCTTAAAGAAATCTGCTTTAATAGTATCTATAAACCTATACCACACAGAGTAATGATCTACCCTGGTGTGAGGCTATCCATGGGGCTATCGGACCACGGGCAGTAATGACTGACTTGCTCTTGCTGACTTCTGGCCAGGTTGCATACTCAGCATCACTTCCTGAAGACGTTCCGTCAAATAAAATCATCCTGAAGGTCAGTGCCAAGGATGCGGACATTGGATCCAATGGAGATATACGATACTCACTCTATGGTTCTGGAAACAGTGACTTTTTTCTAGATCCAGAAAGTGGTAAGGTGAAATTTGTTCTTTGTGGAAATGCCATTATTAATCCATGTCAGAGTTTATTTTCTCGTGTGGTCTCATCATGAATAGACAGTTACTTAGCTAGAGCCTTGACAGGAGGCTCTGATGTGCTACATGTTAAGAAATAAGCACTTCACAGTATACAGATGCGAGCACTCCAGGTCACAAAAACTTGATTTGGGTTAGGGTTGGGACTTTCTTTTCCCCCTCTTCCCCCTTTTTTCTTCCTTCCTTCCATCTATCTCCCCATCTTTACTGGCATTAAATGACCACACATGTCTCTGTGAGTTAAGGCCAGGCTCACAAAGAGTGGAAGAGGGGCTGCATCACAAATTCTGGTCTCCATGCAAACTAAAACTTGGTGCTTAGCAAGAAGAGTTTCTTCGTGGTGAAATACCTTGGGATCCCTTCTGATCGTTACAGCAATGCTGTCTGGATTTTATCAAACATCCCTTCCCTAGTTTAGGGGTTACAAGCCCCCAAATTTCCTTGCATAACCAGACAAAAATTATAAGGTAAAGGGTTATATAAACTGAAGTCAGATGTCTAAACTGAAGGCTAGCACTGATGGGAAAGTAATTTTCTATGGCAGCAAGTTATTTCCGTGTTGTGGATTAGGTGGTTCATCTAGTGGCAATTTTTAAATGAAGTGTAAAGAGTGAAAAGCTTGCATATTCCACAGTCTGTGTTCCTCCCAGTGAACTGAGTCTTCAAAAGTCAATGGCTTACTCATAGATCCTAGCAGGAAGCATGGATATAGTTACATAAGAACATATTCCTTACCTCTCTGGACCCTATTGGAAGATAGACGACCTGTAATCATAATAAAGAAAGGAATAGTGAAAGGACTGCCCAGAAGTGCAAAGGAAGCCATATTGGAATATCACAGATGTAACTGATATTGTGAGGAAAGGGATGGGAAACAGAGGCAAGATTCTAAGAGTTGAAGCAGAACACTGAAGGTTGCAGGGAAGAGAACATTAGACAGAGCATGAAAGAAGGAGGCAGTATCTCTAAACAGACAACAGAGGGTGTTGAATGTCCTCCTGAAAAGCCAACCTGGACTTTTTAAATAAGAGGGCCAAAGAACTCAGTGTGGCCTATCTTGGAGAACTGGCTATATTCAGCAAGACACGGGAGAAGCTGACTGATGACACATGGTTAGTTCCAAATGTTACCACTGTCATTTAAGAGGAGAAATGATCCCCAAGTCATACTTTGTACCACATAGCAGTTAGTCTTCTCACTATGCTTGTCCTTCCTATCCGCACTTAAGCAACAACAAGATCTCCGTGTATCGTGAATATGCGTTTCACGTGACATGAAAGTCAAATGAAGACTATTAAAAGGTTGGAGGAAAAAGACAAGGATGCAGGGAGTTGTTCAAGAAAGGATAGACTTTTTCAGAGATGCAAAATCAGAACCAACTCTCTCTCTCTATCCATCTATATGACGTGACAACAGAAGGAGAGACTGAGAAGAGAGAGAGAGAGGGAGGGAAGGAAAGAGGGTAATGAATGTGGCTCAGTAAATATCATAACAAAACCCATTGTTTTGCGTACTAAGGTTGGTCCTTGTGGTACTAAGTCCTACATTAGTGACTTTTGATGGTTCTGTGAAAAGATATCCTGGCAAAAGCAAAGCAAGGAAGGAGGGCTTTATCCCAGCTTGGCTCGTAACCCTAGGGTACAGTCCATCATGGTGCGATAGTCCCTGTGGCAGGAGCTTGACGTAGCTAGTTGGTCAAATTGCTTTCACAGTCAGGTGACAGAAAAATGAATGCCAGCACGCAGCCCATTCTCTCCATTCACAGAATCCAAAGATCCCAGCATGGAGAGTGAAGCCTGCCATATTTAAGATGGGTTTTTATTCCTCAGCCAGCCTATCTAAGACACTCTCTTACAGACTTCTCTGATTTAGATAATCCCTCTTATATGTTCCAGGAACCTTGACTCCTATGGGATTCTAGGCAGGACCTGTCAAATTGATAACCAATATTAATCATCACAGGGCCCTTGAAGACTTTCCTGTTAAAGCCAACCAGTTTTGATGGTTTTATTTCCCCTTAAAAATGGGGTAAAAAATAGTATGTTTAGAAGCAGGATATTGTGCTTCTGGGCCTATGGACCATGAACACCAGGGACAACGATGTACCTGGAGCAGTCCAACCACAAGAGCCTCTTCCGTTTGCCAAAGGAAAGCACCTCAGGAAATTTTGCAAAGGAGTTAATTAATTTGAAGGTCAAGCAGTTGTTTTGCCATTGCATCTAAAATTCTGTGATATTTTCCATGATGCCTACAAAATTGAATTTGCTGTATTTCTTCAATTTATAGGGCACTTAGGCCTTATGTCCTTGGTATTTCTTGTATTTGGGATTTTTCATACAATTGATTTTCTGCTTTTCCATGAAAAGACCATTTTTAAAAGGCAGACCAACTATGCTGCTGTCTTGTTTCACAGGTGAGTTAAAAACCTTGGCCTTATTGGACCGGGAGAGGGTCCCAGTGTACAACCTGATTGCCAGGGCCACTGACGGAGGCGGCCGCTTCTGCAGCTCCAGTGTCCTCCTGCTCCTAGAAGATGTGAATGATAACCCCCCTGTGTTTTCCTCCAACCACTACACTGCATGTGTCTATGAGAACACGGCCACTAAGGCTCTGCTGACCAGAGTGCAAGCCGTGGACCCTGATGTTGGTAAGTCAGTTCCCCAGCCAGACTTCTCCCGCATTGATTCACTGTGTCTAGAAAGTTCTAAAAGCTTCTCCAGCTAGAACATGTACAATAAGCTAGGTTAAAACCTTGAGCAGATGTGCCTCTTGTGTTGATTGAACTCTACGTCTTCCTCCTCCTCCTCCTCCTCCTCCTCCTCCTCCTCCTCCTCCTCCTCCTCCTCATCCTGTAGAGTCCTAAAACAAGACTAGACATCCCTCTACTTTGTAACTAGGAATGTGGTAATAGTTTATAGGCTTTGACCATTTGCTTTTGAGGTTTTGTTTTTCTTTTTTCTTTTTTAAATAAAACCAATAGTATTCCTACTTGCCTATTCCCCCTAAGCACAATTAAAACACTGTGCTGTGCAGCAGGAAGAGTTCATTTCTATTTCTGTGAAGACTCACATCACAGCGTCAGCTGAAATATGACAATCTCTATTTATTGTACTGTCCCACAGTGCAAAGACCAATCACTAGATGTGCTACCAGTCCAATGTGGAGTTTTTTTAAACTGGCATTTTCGAAAGTCCCTTGTCCCCACCCCCAAACTCCCACTACTGACAAACAGACATCACTAGGCAGAGTGAGGGTGGAAAGATCAAAAAGGAATTAGAACTGAAGTTGCTAATAAAGTTTATGTCCAAATCCTTTTTACGTGATGCGATGATGGGTTAGAAGAGACTGGCGTTAATTGCGAGGTAGACCTCCTTAAGAGTGCATAGCTATTGGGGTGACTACATGATGGAATCTAAATAGGAAAGGGCACACAGAGCCTTCGGTTGTTGGATTTAAGAGCTGTAAATCAGAGGACTAGACATGATGGGGTGTGTCTGTTATGCTAAGCGGGCCGTTATATAATTCAGTGTCTTTTTGCTTAATTCTGAATTGACAGAAAAATTATTGGACTAATGGGAAAGCAAATACATGATAATTAGCTGAAAACAAGCGTAGCACCCAGGGTCTCTTCATATTTCCCCTTACAGGAATTAGAGGCTACAGTTGAGTTATTGCTCTTGTCACATTAGCATAATTTTAAGGTCGAGAACCAATCCTTTAAAAACATGTATATTATTGTGGGAAAATGGCAAACAGGAAAAGACTGTTTATTAGTACATAATTGTGTAATAACTACAAATAATCTTTTTAAAGGGGGATTATAAAACATTCTCTGGACTCTTACTCAAACACTTTTGGGGAAAGAGGACAGAATTAATGCTAATGAGTCTTTTAATAATTTAAGGTTTGACTCGAGGACACATTATTTGCCTGTAGATAACATTTCAAAAGCTGAAAGCTGTAAATTCTGTCACTTGCTCCCTTCATGAGGTGACCAGATGTTTCATGCTGCTAGGGATGGAGAGTAGACATACTAGTCTGGTCGCTGCACAGGTCTTGGGCAGTGTGAGGATGGGATTGAGTAGGATTGAGACATATGACCCCAGAGCTGATTCTTATGCTGTGATGAACAATACTGTTAGCTATGTGTCCTCCTTTCACTTCCGTCTGAAGAGAAACAGTGTTGGCAGATGGAATGGAAGGAATGTCTAAATTCTGGTCATTAATAAGGACAGAGATCGAAAGACCAGGGAGAAGAAAAAAGTGAATGGAGATATTATACCTCGATCTTCTCACTCCATGATAAGTAAAGGCTTCTGTATACAACCTCACATTGAAACCGAGGACCTGGGTACCATAGACACCACTTGTCTTAGTTGGGGTTTTATTGCTATGAAGCAACACCATGACCAAGGCAACTCTTCTAAAGAGGAGTTTTTCATTGAGGATGGCTTACAGCTTCAGAGGTTTAGTCCATTATCATCATGGTAGGGAGTCTCCATGAAGACATGACGCTGGAGAAGGAACTGAGACTTCTACATCTTGATCTACAGCCAGTGAAACGACACCGTGTTCCACAATGGGTAGAGCTTGAGCATAGGAGACCTGAAAGTCCACTCCCACAGTGACACACTTCCTCCAATAAGGCCACACCTACTCCAACAAGGCCACACCTTATAATATTGCCACTTCCATGGGGCCAAGCGTTCAAACTCACGAGTCTACCTGGTGCTGAATAGCAGCTGCTGCTCCATAGGCAGCCACAGGCCCCCTCTACAGTCTAGCCCTGCACCCAATCACAACTGCGAACCATCCTTTAGAATAATGAAGAAATTTCTCTACAAGAAAAATCTTTATAAAGATTTCTATCTATATGAAAATTATTTCATTTTGAAATAATTATGGATTCATGGAAATTTTTAACTTTCACCTAGCCTAAGCCCCAGTGGAAATTCTGCCTAACCACAGAATTGTTATAAAAAATTCACAAAATTGACATAGGTACAAGCCATCAGGCATATTCACTTTTCCTAGAAGTGAACATGGCTTCACGTGTAACAGTATCAGTGTGTACCTTCACAAAGCCTCCACTATCCGTAACCAACACAAGGCTCTCTCACACACACCTCCATAACCTTGCCCTCCTCCTTGCCAGTTTCTATGCACTATCAAACATTTAACTTCAACATTATTATTATTTTAAAAATGTGCTATTTAACCAATTCATAGTGTTTATACCCATTTGAAGTTGGCATGTTTTCCTTTAGCATAATTTGCTTCAGGTTCATCCAAGTTATTGAACGGACTTCAAATGACAAGAGATTAATCCATTTGGCTCATGAGATGTCTCTTAAGTAGATTCCTTCACATGAAGTGGTAACCCAATTTTATTGGTGTTACCTCGTGAATTTTTGGGTCCTTCTAAAAGGTTTTTGTTGAAATCTCACCCTTAATGTGTTTGTATTGAGATGCACCTTTGGAAGGAAGGGGGCATATGTAACTAAGATATTGGGTCTATAAAGAATATCTGATGCTTTTCTCAAGGAATCCTGGGGAGCCCATTGCTCCTCTGACTGTGAGGATACACAGAGGGAGCACCTGTAGAGATTCAGCCTCCTTAGACACCATAGCTGCTAGTGTCTGATTTTGGTCTTTCCAGCCCCCCAGAACTGTAACAAAAATTTGGTACCTTAAAAATTACTCATGTGAAATATTCTGTCATAGCAGCTAAAATACACTCTGACAACAATAATTTGGCTGCATTATACACTTGGTCACTTGTCTTTGTAGAGACATGACAAGATTCTAATCAAAAATCTAATTCCATGAATTGCAAAGTCCAAAGACCATGTCATGAAGCCCTACGCCCACTCTCTGGGTTTCTCGGTTTAAAACGTATTATTTCTTTTAGTCAAACAGCTTCTTCCTATGAATCATTCATAATGAACCAAAAATAGTATCATAAGAATTTCTTACATCAGGAATAAAATAAAACAAGGGAGACAGGATAATTTTACATGCATTTTATGAGTTCTAAGAGATAGCCTGGTAACTATCTAGATTTTCACATTAAGTTCTTAATTTTCCTGTAGATGGAAAATATCTTCAGCCGCATAACTTCATGACCCCAAATTTATGAAATGTTAATTCATAAAGTAAAGACAAGGAGGTCTTGCTCTTTAATGCAATGACTCTTAGGAGTTACTATGTTCAATTTAGTATACATTTGGACACTAAGAATTCTTAGGTTCTCAAGGTTTTGTTTTGATGTGGTTTGTTTTGTTTCTTCAAAAGTCAGGCAAAGCCAAAGCTCATTCAAAAAGGACAACTTTATTAGAGTTTAAACAAAAACAAGTGAACATGCAAACAACAAAAACACTTGGGCAGGCAAGGTATAAATTTCAGTAGTTTCCTAGAGTGGACTGGAAAAGAGAAAGGGGAAATCTATGCTGTTTAAGTCAGACCATCATGACTGTCAGCTGGCACTGGCTGGCGGTCAGCCACATGGTAAGGAAATCAGCCACATGGTAAGGAAACTCTGGAGGTTTCCAGATCTCTCTGAAAAAATATTTTAGATAAACCTGTCAAGTGTTCCTCCTGACTCTTCCAACCTACCTAGCCTTTCTAGTCTGTCACTTCTTGAGAACCATAGAGTACAGTGGAGTAAGTGAGTGAGATGCTTACCTACAGAAATGTCCATCAGGTGCCCTGGCCTCTTCCTGGGATGAAGCGTGAAGAACTGCTTGTACTGTTCCGAGAGAATCAGAGATGCCCTCTGTATTTTTACCTGGGCTTCTCAAAGCTGAAGGCCAAAGCACAGAGCCACCTTCCACGATCACCTTTGTGATGTCAGGAAGAAAAGGAAATATAGTCAACATTTACTCTTTGAGATCAATCTTGCCAGAACTTAGCTAAGTGTGGCCCCTTTGCACAGCACCTCAAAGGTGAACACAGAAAAGCCCATGGAGAGAAGAGGGAAAACAGATGTCTAAACTATCTACCACCTTCAGTTCGGGGAGGGGAACAGCATGTGGATTCATAAGGAAATCTGTTCATCCCTTCTTCAAGGGATATATGCACCTATCCTGATACTTCTCCTACTCCGTTTTCCTAAGCATTCTATGTCATCAAAGCCAGATAAAAGTATACCTAACTTCCTGTGGGTCCTGTGGATAAAGCTATGAGGATATTCTCAGCTACCCCTAAGATACATGTCCCAAATAAATAAATGAACCAAGATACCATATACATGTAAAGAAAATGCCTGGGTGATTAGCAGCCAATGGCCTTGGGGAAGTCTTTGGCCTCCCCCATATAAGCTTCTTGCTGCATAATCTTAGAGTAACAGTAGCTTGCTTCACCAACCTCAAAGTGTCAGCATGATATTTGTTCAAGATGAACAAGGATGTCTCTCAGAACCTGCAGGGCCACATTTTCCCCCACTGCTTCTTCATTTCCTCCTTTAAATATCCCCAGCACATCATGTCATTTTGGTGTGATAGCCTCTGCATGACTCTTCTCCAATCTCACACCTTCCCAAGCAAGAACAGCACTTCTCAAGGATTTTAAACGGCAATAATGATAACATTGCTGCTACAATCCACTTTTGCAGCTACTGCTCCCTGGCAGGCACCGGTCCAAGGGCCTCAGATACAGTGAACATGAAAGTCTCATAACAAGCCTACGGTTGGCTTGCCAGTGTTCAGTTTACAATGCGAGTAATTTGTAGGCTTAAGTAACTAGTTCTGAACCATAAGTTAGTGTCAGGACAGCAGACATTATAAAAAGGGAGCTCAAGAGAGACAAGTATCCAGTTGATAGTAATGCTCAAAGCCAAGGCTTGTTCCCTGGATTACCTGAGTCCATGTCACCTGATGGCAGGATGGAAATGAGAGACTCCAAGCTAGTCCACAGCACTCAGAGGTCAGTGAGCAACGAATTCACTAGGATGACTATGCAAAAATGTCAAATGCCCCATTTCCAGAGCCTCCTTTGTACTGTCCCTCCTCCAAAGTTTAAGATTCTGTGGTCTAGGAGGCAAAGCAAGGTGGAAATTTACATTCAAGATATTTCCTAGGTGATCACAGCCTGATGTTCCTACACAAACATTGAGAACCACTCCAGAACTCTATTTCTGTGTCTCAAACACCTTAGCAGTTTGGTGACACCTATAGATCATCTCTCAGAATAACATTTTGTAATTCATGAAAATAGAAATATAATTAAATCAGTCCAGTATTTTCTAAAGTTACGAGTGTGCATTTCTTCTTTAATACAGTAGATACTAAGATCCAGAACACAATGGCTACAAAATCAATGCACTGTACATACCTCTTCGTTGCCTATATCAAACATGCTTTTCAAATCCACTTAGAGATTAGTTAACATGAAGGTCTCAGGTAGTGTCTTAGTCACTGTTCTGTTGCCGTGAAGAGACACCATGATCAAGGCAACTCTTATAAGGGAAATATTTAACTGGGGACTTGTTTACAGTTTCAGAGGTTTAGCCCATTATCATCATGATAGGGAGAATGGCTACATCCAGGGAAGCATGATGCTGGAGGAGTTTGAGAGATACATCCTGATCTGAAGGCAGAAGGAGAGAGAGAGTGGGAGAGAGAAAGGAACTGGATAGGACATGGGCCTTTGAAACCTCAAAGCCTCAAAGCTCAGCCCCAGTGACACACTTCCTCCAACATGACTATAGCTACTCCAATGAGACCACACCTCCTAATTCTTCTCAAAGAGTTCCAGTCCCTGGTGACTAAGCATTCAAATAGATGAGCCTATGGGGGCCATTTGTATTCAAACTACTACAGGTATTCTCCCTCTGTTAGCTTGTTAAGCCCAGTGACTCTTGCTTCTTGGATATGTCTTGATAACCACTTTATATTCCTTGATAACCACTTTAGCTATTAGGTTTAAAAGGACATGACATGACATGCTTTCTGTTAGCCTCATGGAGCCCAACCAGTTCAGCCACCCAGGGACCATGGCTACTTTGGTATGTTTGAGGGATGGGTGGATATGAGAGCTATTGGCTCTGCTCTCAGCAGGCCCCGGCTTGTTTCCTATGGAAATTGTGGTCCTAGTAGAGGTTTACAATGCCACTGCTGAAACCCAGTCCAGTGACACTACTCCTGTTTCAAGAGGTTCATGGACAAAGAGATTGAACAGATGACTTTAAAGAGGGACCTCAACACTTCAAGCCAGTGTTTTATGTCACAATAATTTCTCTTTGAAATATTCCAAGAGGGATATATGCTGATTCCCACCTCTTTTCTTTAAGCATCCTATAATTAATGTTTATCTTCATGCCTTAAAATCATTACCAATAAGAGTCACAGGCCAGGGCTTAATGTAGGGTTTGTATGTTTCTTCCCCCAAGCTCCAATATTGTCTGAAGTATTAAATTTTTGACAGTGGCTGAGGGATTATTAAAATATCACTAAAAATTATATAACCCTCTGTGAGGACTGAGAGATTTAAGACATTCCAAGCCTTTTGTCCATTAGATATAAAAGCTAGGGATGGTGGCAAATGCTTGTAATCTCAACACTAGAGACTGAGAAGCAGGTATCTCTGGAGGTTGCTGACCAGCCAGCCTCGACTCAGCCAGGGGGAGATCCTGTCTCAAACATAAATAGCAAGCACTTGGAGAACAGCACCTGAAGTTGACTTCTGCTCCACTGACTTCTGACTTACATGCAAGTGCCTGCATGCATGGAAACATGCACAAATACACTCTTTCTCCATATACACAAATATACATGCACGTGTGTGTGTGTTGTGTGTGTGTGTGTGTTGTGTGTGTGTGTGTGTGTGTGCCTGTGTAATGTAAAGCCTTTCTGCAGAGACCTCAAAAAACTTTCCCATGTACCCCCATTACTGAAGGAAAAGATCTTAGAACTCCAACCGTTCAGAGTTAAGTATCTCACTCAGGTGCTTGTTCAGTTGAGAGAGGCTTGGAGACAGTGAAGGACTCTGAGGCTCTCTTAAATGCGTCCCTGCCCCTGTATTTTTCCTTCTCTCAACACAGAGTCCTTTCAGTAGTGTGTGTGGCTTAGTACAAGCTTGAAGCATGTACGTACCTTGTCTATTTTCCACTCTGAGAATGAACATTAGGCATTCGGATAAGACCAGATTAAATATGTCAGTTGGATCTTCACCAGCCGTCTGAATAATGTCCTCCACCACTCTGGACGTCCACATGCTCCTCAAACCCTGCCCACGCTCCTAAGGAGCATCAGAATCCCTGGGAAGCTATGCAAAATGAAGGGTTAAATAAATAAACAACCTAAAATAACAAGACACAGTCCGTCTCCACAGTCTGGTTAGGAAGACTGAAATGAGATGGGCCAACCTTTGTTCTCCCTGTAGTGAACTCTAATGCCTCACTCAGTTTAGGAGTCTGAATTGGACACATAAGTTACTGTTATTATTACCTTTTATAAAATCCAATTTCTCCCAAGCTTGGATCAAAACACCAGTTGTCAAATGAAACAGTGATTCCTTCTAAAGAAGCCTGCGTGGAGAATTCTGATCTCTACCAAATGACCACAAGAGCTCCTTTCACGTGAGCACGTTGGCGCCGCTCTCTCAGCTACACTGGATCAGACCTTATTTACAGTGCAGCCCATGGGGATGGCCCCAAGGAAGGGGAATTTCTCCCTTTTGCTCTCAGTTCCTGCCTTTTAGAGCACGGGAAGCTCCTCTGTGTAGTCACTTCCCAGCCTCCCTGACAGGTGCTGCGCTGAGCGTCATCTGCTGTTCCTTGAGCTTCCGTATCTCAGAACACTTTCTGCTCGCCCAACCTTTCCAAACCATCCCTTTCAAACACATCCCTCCCCTCCCTACCCCCTTCCTCTCCTCCTTCCTTCCCTCCCTCCTCTCCCTCCCTCCCCTCCCTCCTTGTCATTAGGCCCAGCTTCTAGTTGACCCTAGAAATGATTAGGTATAATGCTCTGATCGCTCTCAGCTGGCTTCTGAGAACAGACAGGCCATTTCTCCCTAACATGACTTCATCAGCTCCAAGCCTTTGCTTCCTTCTGAGAGAATGACAGTTTCATCATCCGTAACTTCTGCTGGTTTCGCAGCTCCAAATGCTCTCTTTGTCTGCCATGTCTCCATCTGAGGCTATCCAGCCTTCATTTATGACTTAGTGAGGTGACGTAGAAATGCTGAGAGACCCAGTATGCGCTGTGCAGCAAGGGGTCCTCGGGTGTTTATGAAGTAAATACATGAGTGAGCCGGCGGCCATGTGGAGATGGAATGAATGAGTTCCGTGTTATCCTCCGCGGTGTGTGTATGAAACCTTTGAAGTATCATCTTTGGGTCACAGTGCAGCATAGGAATCCGATGTACTAGTAAAGGTGGAGTTTTATAGCTCTCTGTGGATGAATTAATTTACCCACAACTAATGCTGCCAGGCCTAGTCCAAGGCCACGCTATGGGCACTTGTAGTGTTCTCCATGCCATAGGGAATCTCAGTGCACAGGGACCAGCTTCTTGGGTACATAGTTTATGTAGTTCACACAGAGCAGTGCCCCTTGCTTAGAGGGACCCTTGCCTGTTTTCCTCTCTGATGTGGCTTTGCTGGATGTCTTCATGTTTCTAAACAAAGGGGCTGGGGTTTTGTTTTGGATTGGGGCCACAGTCTTGTCATTAGACCCAGTGAAACAGCTGCTGCCAGCTAACTTGGCAAACTCCCAGGAGACGCTGGATACTTTTGGCAGGATCTCCCTGACCTACACGGCAGCCTTCAGTCTTTTTCGGACCTTTCAAAGGGAGCTTCAGACCCTGGGAGCTGATGTCATGCCCAGGAGAATGTGGCAGCTTCAGTAATCACCCAATGAAAAGCTTTTAAAGGGCACTTAAAACAGAAGTCATTAGAAAGACTATTACAAGGACAGTAATCGCTAAGCTAAAAGTATTGCTAATTCCTGGACTCTGTCATAGGAACTTCCTGTTTAATTTTATATTATCCCAACATATATTCCAAAGATAAAACAAGAATGCTCAGTCTAAGCTGTATGACTCCCTGGAATTGTATTTGCCTTCTACTGAAGATGAGAGAAAAATTTTAGGCCAGCCATTTCCTTTAATTGCCTTAATTAAAGAGTAAAATTTAGTTTAAAAATACTCTTTGCAGTAACTTTATAATGGGCCCTCTGACAAAAGCAATTTTCTAAGTAGCATTAGTATCTTTCTAAGCAAAGATGAGCTAAAATGAACAATGGAAACTCCCGGCAGAAAGCCTATACAATATGTAAGTCTAATTTTGACAAGTATTTCAAATGGTATGTACATTAAGAATTAAAACTGGGCTGGAAAAAATCACTTGAAAACTTGGATGCTTTCCAAAACTAGTATTAAAGAATTGTTTTCTGACTGCATCTTTTTTAACATTTCATTTATATATTACAGTGTCATGTGCCCACTGTATAAAATCTAGAAGACTAAGCAAATGTGAAAACAACTTTAAAATAGTTCACATTTTGACTGAATCCATTCTGCTCTTTTTCTTCAGAAAAATAAACAGAAACTCCACATTATTTTGTAATCTGCACTTTTATGCTGACTCATAAACAAATTTCCATTTCATCTATCCATTTATATTAAATGGCACTGAACAATGCACTCTATTTGTATATTAATGTGCCATAATTTATTCAGTTGGTCTCCATTGTAGAAAATTAGGGTACAGGTTTTCTTTTCCATAGAATTAACATCAACTCACCACTGTTTTTAAGTGCAAATGCTTTTTCTGCATTGCCTTTATTTTTAAGATTTATTCTTATTACATTTTAATTATGTGTGATGGGTATATGTACATGAATTCAGTGGCTACAGAGGCCAAAAGAGGACATCAGATCTCCTAGGAGTTGAAGTTACAGGCAGCTGTGAGCTGCCAGACATGGAGCCAAACTTGCCTCCCCTGGCACAAAGTCACCAAATCTAAATGAATAGAATCAGCCTGGAGCTGATCTCTTGTCTTAGTGTGTCTTACTCGTAAGAGCCTTGTAAAGGTAGCTCTCCTCCATCAGGGCCAGCATGGAGTTAGGAGAATAGCGTCTTCTGTTAGACTGGTAGAGTGTAGCCAGGAGGATGAAGGAGAAAGCTGCAGATCTAGAACATGTTGTTTCTAATGATAGGTCAACTAACTGTCCCAATAAAGGAAAAGGCCACCATTAAAGGCACATTTCAATTCACCTTGCTATGAGCCACTCCTTCTTGTCCCTCTTAATTCAATTTGTTTTTAACCAGTGAATCAGAGGTTGCCTTCCTCCCTAACTGACCTTTGGGTCTGAAGAGATAAAATACAAGAGCAGATCTCCCAAAACACTTCCAGGATGCTCATCAAGGCATCCAGGGAAAATAGGACTTGTTGTCCCTCATGTCTATAGATGTTGATAGGTTCAGGCCAGGCCATCAGCCCTGGGCTCCTGCTCCAGTGGAATTCATTTAGTAGCTCCCAGCAAATACTCACATGAGAGGCTCCATGTCTTCTGTTTCCTTCTCTTGTTGGCAAGAGCTGTGTACCATATGCTGGGGAGGAATTCAAACCTGTAGGGAATGTGTGTGATTTGGAAACCCATGTGGTGTATTCACGTAATTGGCTGATGTGTTTCTGTACCCCCCATGACTTTGAACAGTGCCCTGAGAACACTGAATCAGCTCAGGCGACATCCAGAGCACCTGTTCTGACACCAGCAAGGCAATTGTTTTTAAGGAACAAGCTTGATCTCTTCCGCATGTCTGCCTGATCCCATCAAGAATATCTTTGAGAGAATTTATTCTTGTAGCCCTTCCAGCCAGAAGGCATCCCTGAAGCCATAGTTCCCAAGAAGGGAAGGGAAAAAGCCTTGCTGTTAGTCTGAGTACAAATATTGGAGGTTGATGTTTGTAACAAGATAGTTGTTTTGCAGCAGAAATGAAAGTTGATGATGAAAAATAAGGTGGGAAAAAATGGACTCTTGGGAATGGGACCAAGAACAAGTCCTCTACACAGGCTTTTTAGTCAAAGCCACACAATGCAATTTATGGCATCCCTTCTAGATACTTGATTTTATTGGTTTGCTGGGAATTTATTCTTAAAGGAAACAGTACATGGGGAAGTAAAATGTCCAGCTCTTATCTGCCAAATTCTTTGCCCTCTTGGTGAGGTGTCATGATCGCAAATATACAATGACGCCTTCCCCCAGACAAGCTTGCATTCCAGGCCCCACAATTCACAAACAGCATTGCAGATGGTCATCATAGCCAAAGGCCTCTGGCAGATGACTCTCTTCATTGACGGTATTTATAGGGGCTGAGAGAAATAGCTCAGCAGTTAAGAGTATCTGATAGTCTTGCTTTTGCCAAAGACCAAAATTAGATTCCCAGAATCCACATTGTGCAGAGGATCTGACACCCTCTTCTGGCCTCTACAGGTATCCATACAAAATTGTGCATACTCACAAAAAGGCAAATACATATAAATGATTAAAATACTAAATTAAAATCTGTTTTAGAGAGCCCTTTATGGTCAAAATGGAGTTGTTTCCACCAATAAATTCATTCTATTTTCCTTCTTATGAATTTTAAATACTGGAGCAACTCTTAGTTTTCTAACTCGATTTGAAGAGCTAGAATCGTCTACAGAAGATAACCTCAGGCAGATATCACTCATAAATCTGTTGGTAGACATTTCTGGCTGATATGCTTTTATTGAGTCCATGTCAAGATGACATTTTGAGAGCTAAACACATCCTAAGATCACTGAGTCAGATTGCCTTCAGCTAGGGAGTCCCAGCTTTGCTGGCCTCAGAGTTCTTTTATCCCTCTGTGATCCTGATGGCCCCAAACATTTTCATCATTTTGTGTATTAGTCATAAATGATGATAATCAGAAATATAACTCCAGTTTGAGCTTGTTTTCTGAACTCCAGAGTCTTCTATCTAACATTTTCATTAAATATCAAGTGCCCAGCTTCAACTTACCACGAAAATTCTGGTTTTTCATCCCAAGTCTAATTATCCCATGTCTGTCCCCATCTCAACAATGGGAGAACTAACTCCCTCTTCCAGCTGCTCAGAATACATTGAAAAGTCATAGTTGAAGCCTATCTATTGTGGTATCCCATGTGCTGCCAGCCCCACCATCAGAAAGGATTTCTTCCTTGCCACCTCCAAGTTCAACAACTCACATTCCTCCCTTGCTACCTCCTGGTACCCAGAAGAGATGGAATTCAGTGCTTGCTAATCATTACCAATATGGACCCTTGCTCAAGCTGCCTTTATGCAATGCCCATATTCGAGGTGGGGGGAGACACTGAATAATGCCTGTGTTATTGTTAGCCTACAACTTGTTAATGAGCAGTATCTGGAAAAATCCTGTTCATGCCCAAGGCATGACCCATGATTCCCCTGTCAACACTGTCAAGTGATTTCAGACTCTCGTCTGTGGCTAGAACCCCGATCAGCTCCTGAAGTAGTTGGTTGATTCTCAATGAATGCATGGGGAAGTGATTAGTTAATTATTGTCTGCTTTTCTTTGGGCTACCTTGCTATCTACATCTAGTGGCATCTGAATTTTGCTCAGGGAAAATTAATGTGAAGGCGGTTTTATATTAACAATAACCAAAGAATTATGGCATTTGCTATCAATTTCACAGTTTTAATTTCATTATATATTTTGTAAACTGAAGACTGCATTTCTGTAAGGTCAAGCTATTTCTACAGTGACTTTTTCTTGGGAGGATGGTTTTCATGAGTCAGGAAAGCACGATATCTTTGTCCTATGTTCTTGTCTCCGCATTCTTTTGTAGGCATCAACAGGAAGGTTGTGTATTCCCTGGAGGACTCAGCCAGTGGAGTCTTCTCCATCGACAGCTCCTCTGGTGTCATCGTTCTGGAACAGCCTCTAGATCGAGAGCAGCAGTCGTCCTATAACATCAGTGTGCGGGCCATAGACCAGAGTCCTGGACAGTCCCTCTCCTCTCTCACCTCGGTCACCATCACTGTCCTGGACATTAATGACAACCCCCCTGTATTTGAGAGGAGGGACTACCTGGTAACAGTGCCTGAGGACACTTCCCTTGGCACCCAAGTCCTGTCTGTTTTTGCCACCAGCAAAGATATTGGCACAAATGCTGAGATAACTTACCTCATCCGGTCTGGGAATGAACAAGGGAAATTTAGGATCAACCCAAAGACAGGTGGGTAAATAACATTTCCTGTTCATTCTCCAACCCCAGTTACCATTCTTGGTGGGACCTTGTTCCCCTTCCTCCCCAACAGGGGCTTCATGTAGACCTCAGCACCCTGTTCCTACCAATAGTCTTTCCAACTCAGGAATGCATGCTCTAACCCTGTCACAACATAACTACTGTGTACAAATGTAAGAGATATAGGTGCTATATGTACCCTTGAGTAAAAGAAAGCAATATTGATTGAGGGGCTGCATTAGCAGATCTCCCAGCAGAAAGTGTTTATATATTAAGGCTATTACTTCAAGTTAAACTGTATGTGGAATCTACTCATTAAGACAAGCACTAGCTTTGTTCTGTCCAGCTCCAACCGTTGTAGGTGACCACCATGGGGAGATAGCTAAGGATAGTTTAAATTTGGCACTGTGAAACTAAACTGCCAAGGCAAAGCTCCAGGACTAGTCAGTGCTCAGAAAACTCAATTATGGATCCAACTGGGCTCGATTTCTGTTTCCACCATAATTTGAAGGAGCCTATTGGCAGTCTTAACCTAGATTGGATTTCTGACTGGATATGATTAGTTTGTACTAATAATTGTTTTCCAAGTGAGAGGAAGATAAAACCTAGCAACTGTTCTGTGGGCACAATGAGTAGCTACCAGCTTGAGAGCATTGAACACTGCATTGCACACAGCATTGTCACTAACAGACAATGCTGGAATAAGGAAGGTGTGGTGGGCTGGGCCAGTTCTCAGAGCCCAGCTTACTTATGCATTGACCTCAACTAGCAGCCTTCTTTTGTTCTGCTTGCTTAGTTTAAATGACATTACGGTAGGATCACCTAGGCTATGTGTGTATGGACACTGTGGGGTTGTTTGATTTCCAGGCAGCTCCTTTATACTTCACGTCATCCTGCCTTGAGATTCCCCCATGTCTTGGCCTCTGTGGATAATAGATTAAGATGGCTCCATTATAAATTGGCAAGGCAGCTGTGTGCTTAATTCAATCACATGTCGGCTGTGGGTGATTACTTGATGACAGGGACACTGCCCTCTGATCATATCTACACATCATTTGTTCTCCTTCCCTGGGGTCCACTCAGTAGCTCTAGAGACACTCCTCAGGTTGCTTGTCCCTGCCCAGCTCTCTAGCTTCACAAGCAGAGACTTCCATGTTGCCTGAAAGATGTTCAGAATTATCATGGAAACCTGCAAACACCGTTCATGACTTTAGAAGTGTGTCTAGTTGATCGCTCTGCTTTAACTGATGGTGATAAGCAGACTTCTAGACTGTTCTTACGGCCTCAATAAACAAACTCTCAAACTCGTAAACTTGGCTACATATGATGTAAACAACACTGTGCCTACAGAGTAACTGACCCGGGTTGTCCTCTAACAAAATATAAAGTTACCTATTTTCCTTCAAAGGGGGTATTTCTGTCTTGGAAGCGCTGGACTACGAAATGTGCAAAAGATTTTACCTTGTGGTGGAAGCTAAAGATGGAGGCACCCCAGCCCTCAGCACTGCAGCCACTGTCAGCATCGACCTCACAGATGTGAATGATAACCCTCCTCGGTTCAGCCAAGATGTCTACAGTGCTGTCATCAGTGAGGACGCCTTAGAGGGGGACTCTGTCATTCTGGTAGGTGCCAGGGGCTTTCAATAGTTCTTTCTCTGGTTTATGTATTACAAAAAATTCTACAGATTAATTTATATAAAAGTATAAATTACTAGCAATTGCTTCTCTTACAGTAGTACACTCTTCTAAAGAAAACACAAGGGTGGACCTTTAAAGATCACACCTCCTGGTCCAAGGCAGCTAATTCATGACTACAGAACAACTGAGCTGTAACTAATGAGGAAATACATTGAGTATATTTGCCCTGGGGAATGGGGGTTTGCACAGAAACACTGAAAGGATGAGCAAGAACAAAGCCCATGACTGAAGAGGGAATACAGTGAAAAGGCATGGGGACAGGAGTATGGGCCTGGTCACATGATTGTTGACAGTCAGAAAGCAGAGGTACTCCACTAAGTTTCTGTATGGAACCAAGAAAATGATTCTCCTTTTCTATTCAGTCCAGGGCCCCAACTCAAAGGGTTGATGCCATGGATATTCGACATGTGTCTTTCTACAGTTAAGTCTCTCTGGAAACACTCACATAGTCCTCAGAGCTGGGACTCCCAATCCAGTCACACTGACAATGAAACAGAACCATCACTAGTGGCTGAGAACATTACTTGTAGAACTGTAAAGAGGTCATGGAATCAACCCTGCCAGTTAGCCTGGGGCTATCATCACTATCTCAAACCCTGATGAACTTCAGGCTAAATAGATGTCAGGCTCTGAGAAGACATGGACAACAATGAAAGTCATTGCCCATGCTAGTGTTACCTTTTTTGATCCCATAGATCGCCTCCTCCACCAGGGTCTTATCATGGGCAAGGGTCCCAGAACACCATCAGGCAGAGGCCCAAAGCATCAACCTTTTGTCTCTCTCTTGTATCCAACCTTGTCTTTGTTTTGTTTCTTTTCTATGAAGCTGATAGCAGAAGATGTGGATAGCAAGCCTAATGGACAGATTCGGTTTTCCATCGTGGGTGGAGATAGGGACAATGAATTTGCTGTCGATCCCATCTTGGGACTTGTGAAAGTTAAGAAGAAACTGGACCGGGAGCGGGTGAGTAAATTTAGATGACCCCTTACCATCCACACCAACGCCATCACTGGACTCATGGGCACAGGCTCCAAGTGAGTAGTAATGAAATGCAGGTAGATATTTTGGTTGGACTCTTGAAAGAATTTCTATGGATAATAGCTTTTGGCAGATGCTGGGGATCTTAGAGAAAAATACAAATTTGTAACTTTCTGCATAGTTTGAACTTCAGTCCTTCATGAGTCAAAGGAAAACACCTTCAACAGGATGTGTGCCCTGGCTTCATTAGCAACTTCAGCAGAAGGGAGCTTGTCAGGAAAGATCCCCTGAAGGCATGCTAGGAAAAGAATGATTCAGAAAATTCCTTTGTCTGAGATTGAGTTAATTTCTAAACACTGCCGTTCTTCACCAAAACATATTTTTCAAAGATGAATTAAATACAGAAATGAAATTTATAGCAACAACACTCAGAAGATTGGATCTTCTAGGTAATAGAGCCCCCTCTCCCAGGAATCAAAATGAGCCCTATAGATCAGTGGTGACCAACTGTATTGAACAAAGGCTCAGGCAGAGCCTTGAAAGCAGAGGCTCCTCCCCTCAGGGAAATCTGGAAATGCTGGGCTGCACTGTTTGGTTGGCATAAGTAGCTGGAGTGTGATATTGTGTCCTAGTAGGCAAAGGTTGGGAAAATTCTAAAGACCCTGCAATACATAGGTCAGCCCCATGTGTTGATGGTACACATGTCTACAAAATAGGAGTGAAATTGATAAGGCAGGGATTGCAGGTTATCTGAGCATGTGCAGAAGATAGGAGGTACTGCAGTCCCTTATTGCCACCTCTATGCCTTGGCAGGTGTCAGGATACTCCCTGCTCATCCAGGCAGTAGATAGTGGCATTCCTGCAATGTCCTCAACGACAACTGTCAACATTGATATTTCTGATGTGAACGACAATAGTCCAGTGTTTACACCTGCCAACTACACTGCCGTGATCCAGGTAAGCAAATCCTGCCTGCGGGGACTACCTGGGTGGCTCAGCCTCCTCCTCTGCTCTGGCTTCTGGGTAGGGTCTTCTCTACAGACTAACTCAGAGTAGGAGTCTCTAACAGCTGGAGTTTACAGCCAAGAGTTTCAGAGGCTGAGACCATCAAGATGGAGGCTTCCACAGAGTTTGTATCAGGCAGGGGTTCTCTTTCAGCTCATAATGGTGACTGCTAGCTGTGTTCCCACTTGGCAGAAAAGACAAACATGCTCCTGTGAGCTCTTCTATGAGGACACTTACAGCACCTCAAGAGTATCTCTTAGCACCATGGTATTGAGACCTAGTATCAGCCTGTGGTAATTAGTATATAATACCAACTTGTCTATTCCTAGGGAGGGTGTGAAAATAAACTGTCTTTCCACCACAACTGTTGAAGAGTGATTGAGTACTTTTTCTTCTACGTATTAGATGTTCCATGGACACGGCCTGTTCTCATCACTAGATGTTCCATGGACTACAGTCGCCTGTTCTCATCTCAAGCTATGCAGCTGGCACATCTTGACTGGAAATATATATATGAATAATCTTTCTACAGTTACAGGCTATCTTTATGAAACCTTGTACTCTCCTTACAGAGGACAGAGATCAATATGAACCGTCCTGTAGACTTCAGGATAGAGCTCCTTAAAATTCACCTTCCATAGACATTTCTTTAGGACTATAAGTCACCTGCCCTTAGAGTTGGCATTAGGATAGAGTAACTTACAGCTGGTGTTCTACTTTGAGTGAAAGTGACCGATTTCTCCAGTAGCTTATTATTCAGAAGTTAACTTGTGAACAAGGTACCTGACTCTCCTCTGCTGGTGGCTGGAAGATCATGTAGGAAGATGAGGAGAACCAGGTTAAGCGTGGAAGGCTTAGAGACACGGAAATGATCTCCATGCCTTACAGACACATAGGAATTCTGGAAACGTGGCTTGTATCTTATGCAGTGGCTCTCAGGTACTGCCAGGGGCTTTGTGAAGGAGCAAAAGGAGAGTGGTTAGGTCTCTGTGAGCCCTTTGTGATACGATGGAAGACTGTGAGCATGGCTGTCTACGAGTAGCCTCTTTCACCCCGCTGACACTGAACTATCTGAGAATCAGGCTGAGATGTTCATGAACCAAGCACAACCACTGTCTGTTCACCCCTGGCCCCTTTGTCGATGCAATCTTCTTCCTTCCTGGAGAAAATATAAGTTTCCTTTCCTCTGCTGCTGCCAGCAGCCATGCATGTGATGGCTCCCCTGCCTTCATTCCCTGCACCTCCTCCCCTGTCTCTTAGATTTCTGTGGTTGTGGGGTCAGCATACAGTTTTATGACATGTTTCCTTCAGCTGGACAGACCGTTTGCAGGTACGGAAGTCAGCACTGAGAGCACATGGTCAGGACCCCTCCCTCTGCAGGCTGGGCTTGTCTGTAATTTCACACCCTTCCTTCTTAGACAATGACCCCAAGGACACACATTCACTCACTCTTTCGGCTTTTTTCTGTGGAGGAAATGGCCCTCAGAGAATGAGCAAACAAATCAATAAATCTTCTGTTTTGTGCAGTGCTGAGTATGTTGTCTGTGTACAGTAGTAAATCTTCACTGGATGACATGGTCCCACGGTGGGCTCCAAAGGGAGGTGGTGCCTGGGGCTTGATAACTACGCAGGAAGGCAAAGGCATGTGGCAGAACAGAAACCTCTGGGATTCTCTCCTAGTCCTTTTACGAGACTGCCTCTCCTTTCACACCCAGAATAATGGGTTTACCTTAAAGCCTGGTTATCTTTTTCTCTGTTTTTTTTCCTCAATTTTAAATTTTTTATTCTTTAATTTTTGAGACAGGGTCTCACTATGTACTCCTGACGTATAATGCGAGCCACCATGCTCAGCTATACACGGTTATCATAAACTATTTCAGCATATGAACCTTGCTGGTCCCCTAGCATCATATATCATTGTCCTCATCTCTGGAATATGTTTCATTTTCATACCATAATAAATCCTAAAGCTGGTCATCCACAAGCTAAATAAGAAATCTGGCATCAGCCCAAACTATTCTAAGGCTAAACCATTACACAGAGGATTGAGAAAATCAATATTGATCCTATCTACAGAAAACTTCATCTGATGCTTCCAAAGTGAAGAAGATAAACTTTGACCCAAAAAGTAGGTATGACCTACCATCATGTTCCTGTTTTGAGCCATGTCTCCAAAATGGCTGCTAAAGTCGTCCCTTCTCATTTTGATAAATGCGCTGTCTACTTTCTTTCCCCTAGAGGAACATTGCACAACTGTGTTGTGAGGTGAAGAGCCCATTTGGTGTTGCATATTTACTGGAAGGTTGCTTATATGCATCCCCCCCTTTCCAAATGTCTGGTGTGACATTGTATTACGGTGTTAGGTCTACATTTAACCACATTTTAACCAGTATGAGGACCCATCTTCCCATCCCAGCAGGGTGATGCTTTCTGGCCCTGGGTGGATTTCCACCTTCACACACAGGAAGTGTTGCTCACAGATTCCTGTAGCTCAGTGCTGAAAGTGACAGACAGGTGGGACTTGGTTGTACCTTTGGACCCAGGAACGCATTCAGTCAAAGGCCTGTTTTATCATCTGAAGAGGGTACGGTCTCCTGACACAGCTGTGAGGAAGCTGCTAACGATGGGAAGGAAGATGCTTGAAACTCCAGCCTGTTTTCAGTAGACACATTAAATACCAGGGGATTCCTTCTGCCAAATGCCTGGTGTTCTGGCTTGGCACTCCCAGCCTGTAATGATTTCTTTTAATGTGATGAGAGGTATAATTTTAACTTCCTTTTTATAACACTCCTTTATACAGGAAAATAAGCCAGTGGGTACCAGCATCTTACAGCTTGTGGTGACAGACAGAGACTCCTTTCACAATGGGCCTCCCTTTTCCTTCTCTATTTTGTCGGGAAATGAAGATGAGGAGTTCATGCTGGACTCCCATGGGATCCTTCGGTCAGCAGTGGTCTTCCGTCACATGGAGTCCCCAGAATACCTACTGTGCATCCAGGTACAGCTCTGCTGTCTGTCCGCACTGGGTGCTGCTTTCTTCCATGTCTGTCCTTCTGCCTTTTGGTTGGTTTTTTCCCCTTTGTTCACTAAGTCAGCATATCTCATGATAGTGAAGGAAAGTTCCTCTTCTAACCCCGAATTCCATTTCTTACCAAAAAGATAGCTTCTGTATATGAAATGCATGTAAAACTAAGCAGGAAAGAAGAGTGATCAATGCTCAGCATGGACGTTTCTTGGCTGAAGAGGTTGTTCTTGGGGGGTGAAGAGTTGGGGGAGATGTCAGTGTGTACGGTAGTAAGTCCTGGGGTTCCAACTGACTCCTACCTGTGCTTCCGGTGTGCTAACTGGTGTCTGCCACTCCTCACTGAGGGAGGATGTCAATCACTGTCAGAAAAGACTTGGCCGTGGCATGGCCTCTGCTAGAAATCCCTTCCCCCAGTGAACCAGGGACTCAGATGACACTGGCTTCCCTGTACCCCAATCTTTCAAGTTCAATGACCTGTGTGACAGACAAAAAAAAAAAAACAGCACAAGGAATGCAAAAATGACAGGTGAGCAAAGGTCAGGAAAAGGAGCTGTCACCGATCAAAACCATGGAGTTTCTGTGACTTTGCCTATGGCAAGATTTCCAATTCAGCCATAAGACTGGATGATGTTTCAACCCACTGTCAGCCACAGAAAGATGCCTGGCCACTGTGAAGGGTGGCTCATGGTGGCACCGTGAGTCTCCGTACTCACACAGTGTTGAACTAATTGTCATCTTTAGATGAGCAAAAGCTTGTCCTCTTCTATTCCCAAACTAATTAGAAAATACTGGTTCTGAGTGCATCTGTGACCTCTCCAGTAGAGACCCTTTGTCCAAGTATTTAAATAATGTCATATCACAGACATAAACTCCAGGCACAAGGGGAATTTTTAATGTCGTCTTAGATCCCTAGCGGAGTTCTCTGCACAACCTATCCATCCTCTAGAGAGTACACATCACACCTCCCACAGTAAGCCTTCTGCTTCCCTCAGAGGAAACACCCACTTTCGCTGGTACAGAGTCACTGTCCCGCCACCTTCTGTCCAATGACTCATGCCCCTCTGATACTTCTCTGTCCTGTAGCATGGGGGTGGGAAACCTCTAGCAGACCTGTGAAATTCAAACGCATCAGTATCGTTTGAGGTATCCACAGTTTGACATCAAGCTCAACCTAATTCGCCAAGCTCCCTTCCACTTTCGGGAGTCTCCATTTCAGGATCTCTTGATGCTCATGTCACAAATAACAGTAACCATATGCACAATTACATGCTAAGGATTCCTATGGGTGACACCTGGGCTTTTAATTCTCACGAGAACCCCAAGGGCCAATATTATTGTCATGCTCATGGTAAGGGTGCAAAAGCTTAGAGAATTCACATAGCTTACTCAAAACCACAAATGGACTGTGTACAATGCTGAGATACAAAAGGAAGCCTGGCTTCCCATAACTGTCTGCACTTGAGGACACAGGTCCTATGCTCTAGCTCTGTCAGCAGGGTCACTGGATCCCTGTGAATCTGGTCCACAAGGACCTGACTTTATTCTGGAACATGACACCACTGACTCCTTCACCAGGCATGATGGTTGTTCATTAAAGGTCTGTCCTCACAGTGACCATGCCATCAGTCCCTCTTTTAAGAGAGAAAGGGGTTTTTCAAGCTGCCTACTTCCCCTCTGGTGCATCATCTTTTGTACTCTAAAGCTTACTATGATGTAATTCTCATTTAACTAATGGCATTTGTTCTGTGTGCCAAAATATGTCCCCTGGTCCTGGCAAAAGGAAAGAATCCAACAGAAAATAAAGATTCTCTCTCTGAATGGGAACATCATTTAAGAGAGATTTTCCTCTGCTTTCTGTCCAAAATGAAAACAAAGCAAGTTTGCTGTGGGCGTGCTGTGTCTTGTAGTACTCATGACCCACCCCCACTGGCTTTATTGTGTTAACACATTTTCTTGCCCATAATACAGTACCCAGAGAATGACTGAAGGTGATAAGCCACTCCTACCTAAATGCCCATCCTCAACGAGTTTCGGAATAATGACAAGGGATGAAGGAGGACTTGAATCTGATAGAAGACGCAGACACTGTCACAGGGTGATGTTTTAATTATTATTAACTCCTTGTTTGTCCTCTTCTTGTTGTCCCCAGGCAAAAGACTCAGGAAAACCACAGCAAGTTTCCCACACCTACATCCGTGTCCGGGTCATTGAGGAAAGCACCCACAAACCCACAGCCATCCCTCTGGAAATTTTCATCGTCACCATGGAGGATGATTTTCCTGGTGGGGTCATTGGAAAAATCCACGCCACGGATCAGGACATGTATGATGTGCTGACGTTTGCCCTGAAATCAGAACAGAAGAGTCTGTTCAAAGTGAACAGTCACGATGGAAAAATCATTGCTCTGGGAGGCCTGGACAGTGGGAAGTATGTCCTGAATGTGTCTGTGAGTGATGGCCGCTTCCAAGTGCCCATCGATGTCGTTGTACACGTGGAGCAACTGGTGCACGAGATGCTGCAAAACACCGTCACAATTCGCTTTGAGAATGTGTCTCCCGAGGACTTCGTGGGGCTGCACATGCACGGCTTCCGGCGCATTCTGCGGAATGCGGTCCTCACCCAGAAGCAGGACAGCCTGCGCATCATCAGCATCCAACCCGTGGTGGGCACTAACCAGCTGGACATGCTGTTTGCTGTGGAGATGCACAGCAGCGAGTTCTACAAACCAGCCTACCTGATCCAGAAGTTGTCCAACGCCAGGAGACACCTGGAGAACGTCATGCATATAGCAGCCATCTTGGAAAAGAACTGCTCGGGATTGGACTGTCAGGAGCAGCACTGTGAGCAGGGCTTGTCACTGGATTCCCACGCACTCATGACCTACAGCACGGCTCGCATCAGCTTCGTGTGTCCACGTTTCTATAGGAACGTGCGCTGCACATGTAATGGTAGGTTCAGCTAAATGGATCTCTTCCTACATTGGTTATTTTTATCATGGCTGCTACCTGACAAAAGCACCCGGAGAAGGTCAGAGTTTGAAGGGGTAGTCTGTCCTTGCAGGGAAGTCATAGTAGTGGGAAGTTGATGCATTTGGTTTCATATGTACCTGGAGTCATAAAGCAAAGAGTGAGGAATACTAGTGCCCCACTATTTCCCTTTATTTTATTCAGTCCAGGGCCCCAGACCATCAGGTGATGCTGCATGCATTCACAGTGGGTCTTCCTGATCAATTAAACGTTTCCAGGAACAACTCTACCGATACACTCATGGGTACTTCTGTGATGACGCTAAAACTAATAGAGCAGACAATAAAGATTAATCCTCATACTTCCTAACTCTGAAATGCCACTTTTGCATTCATTCAACTAAATAGTAATGCTCACATGCCCAATTTCTAGGATGGATGCCGGGGATGTAGAAGAAGCAGGAAATATGACCGGTTGGCCATCACAGTCATGGGGCTTTGCCTTAGTCTGTGAGGGACAGCCACTTCCAAGTGCCCGTCAGTGTCATTGTGCGTGTGGAGCTGCTGGTGCCCGAAATGTAGCACACCAATGTTCCACTTGCTTTGATCTTATTTGGAGTGTAAGGCCCTGCAGCAGGCTCAGTGAGAGGCAGCAACCTGTAGGCTGAGATTAACTCAGGTAGGGATGAGAGAAGGACTTGCCTGAGGAGAGAAAAGCTTAAAGGATGAGAGAGGAACCCACCCCCAGTGAAAATGAAAGCTCTTCTTTCGCTGGTAGGAAGTGGCAGCCATGACAAATGAGACCAGAGAGGGCTATGTACAACCAAGACTATTAGCTAGGATGAAGAATTAGAAATGACCCTGGGGTAGCAGGAGCTGTGGACTGATAAGAAGGAAAAAGGTGATGGGGTAGTTGACATCCTTTACAAAGGGTGCAGAGTGGACAGGCGAGAGCCTGCTGATGGGACAGGAGTTAGGAAGCTGTAGTAGAGGGTAACAGCAGCACATTTGACTCCATAAAAAACAGGCCAGATGTCTGAGAGCACAGTCAAGGCGCAGGCTGACCTCAGAGCTGCAGAGACGAAGCTTCCTGTTTGTCATTGAACCTTGACCTTGGCTGGTCAAAGGTCATAACTGTACAGTCACAGGCCCCCAGTAATCAGTGAGAAGAATTGCTCTCTCTGCCCTTCTTTTCTCTCTTTGACTTGGGAACCATAAATTTACAGCCCTGCTCTAAGAAAAGCATACGGGAGTTACTCTATCCAACGCAAACTTGGTCCACAGAGACTGTGGCCAGAAGGGATGCCATTTATAAACCGTCCCTGTCGTAGCTGAGAACAGGCAGCAACTCTGCCCTCTTTTTTTGAGGCAGGATTTTGGTTGCAGTTTAGAAAACGCGCTTATCAAAGGGAAGACCTAGGGACCTCAACCCCCTGCAGGAGGCACTTTGTCTGCATCAGAGCTTCCTAGAAGAAGAGGCGTTTGCCCTCTGGTACTAGTGACTTTGGTTTGCATTTTCATCAAGTGGACGGCAGAGAGGGCCAGACCTGTGACATATGCACCTTAGTTGCAAAGTAATTCAGCACAAGCACGATAGGTGAAATGCATTTCTGGCAGATGCCACCATGAACAATTTATGAATGCCAGCTGTCCGGGCCTTGTCTAGATGTCCTTTGCAGACAAACTGATTTATGCACCAAAGCTGTGCTAGAGAAGCCATGTAGTGATTCACAGCAGGGTTCAGGAGGAGTTCAGGATAGGACAGGGCAAACTCTGCAGGGGAAACTATAGAATCGCATCAATCCTTGTACCCTGAGAACTCAGAGAAAATAAAAATACTTCGAGGCAGCAATGTTCTAGACAGTGAGGATTCCAAACGCAAAGCGCACAGCGTCTTCCAGAACCAGTGACGCTGAGCTGGCTTGCAAGCCCCTCCCTGCTGTAAGAAGCTCAGGGAGAGAAAACAGCATCCCCCCTGCAGCCAAGGGCGCCTTTTGTGATGTGGGGGCTTTGCAGATGCTAATGTGAGTTCAAGAGAAGTGAGCGAGCTGGCTTAGCAGTGTCTTTACGGGGGAAAAACATTGTGGATTCTTATTTATTTACCTGTTTGATTGCTTATTATTTTAGTGCAAAGACTTGCTCTGTGGCTTGTATATTATTCTGGAATTCTAAATGCAGTGTTTCAAGGTAATTTCCCTACCCAGGATTTTTATATTCCCCTTAAATTCTACTCTCAGTAAATCTAGGATGCTGTGATTGCTGTGATTCGACCCTTGGATAGGCAAGAAGAACCCTTCTGCGTATGTATTAAACCTCGCTCTACTGAAACTAAGGAAAGTCCTCAGTTTTAAATCATCCTTCTAAAAAGCAGTAGTAAAGAGAGCTGAATATATTATCTGGCCCAACCTCAACTTCAGCACACAACGCAAGGATAACCTCATGTGTCCCACCCAGGATCACAGTGAGACTGCGTGCTGGTTCAGTACAAAGATCAGGAACTGTATCCCGTGTGTCAAAGGCTTGGTTTCTGCTGGTAGAATTTTTTTTAATGTGTGTGAAATGTGTATATTTTGTACATGAATTTACACATTTGTGTGTATGCCCACATATGGTAAACAGATGCCAGAGATCTTTCTCTATCTCTCTGCACTTTATATATTGAGGCAGGATCTCAATATATATACATTCATATGTATATACATATGTATACACACACACACATACACATATACAACTTAACTAATCTACCTGGCAAGCTTGTTTCTGTCATTCCATGTCACTGCATTCCGTACTGTGGCATTGTTTTGTGGGTTTGGGGGATCTGAATTCAGTCCCTCCTGTTTCCATGGAAAGTTCTTTATCCTTGGCCCCACTGATGTGCTTTGGAGTAGTGAATGGACCATGTGGGCTCTAGAATCATCTGTGAATTAGTCCAGTGTTGAATGCATGGTTGAACCGTCTGTTAGAAGGTAGCTGTAATGGATAAGATGGTCAGTGCGGCACACCTTTGAAGAGAGTACCTCGTTCTTTAAGACTTCTCTGTGTCTCTCTGTCTCCTGGGTGCTGTGGAGAGCAGCCCTGCTCCACTGTTGTCTTCCACTGTAATGTTCCGCTTTACCTCAGGCAGTGGAGACAGCTGACAGAGCATCAAAGGCTTTGAAACCAGGAACCAGAACCAAACATTTCAGCTAGAGCTCCATTCACTCAGGTATTTTGTCAAAGTAACCAAAAAAAAAAAAAACAAAAACAAAAACAAAAAACGAGGGGTGTACATCTACTTTGTAATCGCAAGGTCCCTCCTTTTTATGAAAGTCACTCACTTAACCTTATGTCCTGGCAGAATGGTCTGTCAGAGTAGCGTGGTCCCAGGAAGAGAGATCTCTCAGACACAGTTTGTAACCGCCTTGCTTCAAGTTCCAAGCCTCACACTCAGGCCTGGGAAATGGGAAAAATGCTTGGGTTACACGACTTTATCAACACTTGTCCCTCTGTTGCTGAGGCAGGAAACCAAACATGGAGGAATGTCACAAGTAGAAGAAGAATCAAGTCTCCTTCAGGCTCCGGGACAAGCTATTGTCCCTCTCAGTTCCTCCAAAGTGTCCTTTAAGTAAGAATAAAGGAAGGTAAAATGGGAGCAGGTGCTATTAACGCAGCTTTTCATTTCTTAGAAACCAAGGACACTGAATTTGACAGACATCCCTCTCCCCAACACACACGCACAGAGAGAGAGAGAGAGAGAGAGAGACAGAGAGAGAGAGAGAGAGAGAGAGAGAGAGAGAGAGAGAGAGAGACTAACTCCCACACTACTGTGGCTGTTCTGTTTATCCTGGGAGGCTGACAGATCCATTAAATGGTCTTTCCCAACACTTGGTGGAATAATTAACGTGATAAATGAATGTAGTGATCATTTGGGGCTATATAGTGATGTTTATACAGAGTTGGCCTCGGTACTCCACGCCCCCTCCCAACTTCAGGCTCATCTTTTTCTCATGCAGATTTTTGGGTCCAATTATCATCATTAGCATCTTGAACCAAAGTGCTGAGTTGTGCTAACAAGTGAAACCCAACGTGGATCTCACTGCCAAGTAAGCTCATTAAGTCCCAGGCACCATGAAACAGCTTCTTTTAACAGAATTAAAGAGATGCAGGGTTCTGATGTCCTGAGATGACTCTCTGTGAACTCCCGAGTAGTCAATGAGCACTGTCACGCCAGTCAGGAAGTCTGACAGCAAGTTTAATGGGGAGTGATAGATGTCACAGACCTCTCATGGGTAAGCAAAAGCAAGGAACGTCAAAACAACTCAGGAGACTATACTGATTATCCTCAGTTTAAATTTTTCATTAGCCGCTCAAAAAATATGAAATAGAAATATATCAAAAAGGACATGCTTGTCTAGAATAGGCTCCCGAGGTAACCATCAGCATTTAAAGCCAGTGTATTTACAGAAGCCATGGCAGCAGCAGTGGCTGCCTATTTGGCATATTTATTCAAATAAGAAACAAAGGATGAAAAGTAGAGGGCTGTTAAATGCATGGGATGTTTCTGTGAATGACACTGCTACATAGATGAGAGGGACAGTGGCCATGCCCTCCATCAGCAAGGGAGGACAGACACTCCCCGCCCTGGAGAGCAGCACCTAGGCACTGAAGGTGGTGATGTCATCCGTGGTAGGGATGGGTAACCTGAGGAGTTCCCTCACCTCATCTCCATTGGGATAACCCCTGAAATGAATTCACGAAGAGCAATTATGAGTGTGTAGGCGGGGTTTATGAAGAAGGATTTGACGTGGATCTTAAGCTCGCGGATTAGTAGAGAGGCACACAAGAAGAGAGTGAGAGCCGAAAGCTTAGGTGCGGGCTTCACAAAGGACAGTCAGTCACTTTTTCTTATCTTTCTTACGATCATAAACAGAATTTGAGTTTTTGAAGTTAGTGTGGTTGAAAGACTGCTTAAGGAATTTAAAGAGATAACAGGGTGGTTCTTGAGGCTTATCTGACAGGATTGCAGTTACTTAGATAAAACTCTAGATCCCAAAGACGCAGGAAATTGAGGTGTCCTCGCATGCCATAAGCAAAGTCAATCTGCTCGTTTGGGAGATTCTTAATAAATATGCAGAAGAGGGCACAACCCTCTAGAGGTCATAGGTACTCAGGCCTTAAGCTTAGTTTATTTTAATATTCTTAAAAGAAATAATGTCTCTACGCAGACAGTCTCTACAGTGGTTATTGCTTGTGCTAGAATTTTTGATTGTTACCTGGCAAGAGGCTTTAACCAGACTCTGGACTGAAAGGTTTCTTTTTCATCCAAGGCCCTTTTCATTCTCCCGTCTTTCTGTCCTGCCTCACTGGGACCTGAGCAGGTCTGGCAGGACGCCTAGAGTTAGGTAGGAGGCCACAGGGGAGGGTTCCAAATGAAGACTGAGAGCCAAGGCATGGAAATGAAGAAGTGTACAGTTCACCCACAGATCGCAGCAGGGATAGACAAAGAATTAATACTTGTTGGTCTATAACCAGTTTCCGATTCCATTTCATACTATTAGAATTACACTGAACACTCTCTGTGACCCTATAAAGGAGTTAACATCAACTTTCTTCAAAACTTGAAGAAACCAAACCTTGGAAACCTCAGCTGACAGGCACACAGCTGCAGATCTCATAAATGGCTGAACCAAGATGATTCCGATCTGATCATCTTACTGGAAGTGTTTGTTAGCTGTAGTACCTCTTTACCTCTGTGTGACTGTGGAAGGAACTTGGAGGCCACCCAGCCCAGCCTCCCACCACCACAGACATCCTGTCTGCTTCATCCCTGGTATGGAAATTCAGCTAAAGTTTTAGGATGAGCCCAGGGTCTCTCCAGATGATTAAACGCCACTACACCCAAGTCCATTTTATTACATCACACAGCTTCAGCCTTTATACACTCAGAGCCTGGCCGGTTCATTCCTCCTGTACAGCCTGCTAAGGAGAATGATTATGATTCCTCTGGTCCTCTTTTCTCAGCCAAACACCAGTGTTCCTTGCTCCTTGACATAAACAATTGCATACCACCAAGATCAAGAGAGTGCATAATTGGGGCACAGAGGAGATATAAAGGAGGAAAGTGTCGATTTTAGCTGGAGGAATTCAAAAAAGAAAAATATATATACTGAAAGCAGTGAAGTTTGTAATTGTGGGATTTCGCCAATCAGAAATACATGTTGAGCAAAGAAAGCAGTGAAGAGAAAAGGCTGCAGCTTTGGGCTGGGTGTGAAGATGCGTGGTGAAGTAGACTGACAAAGGCTTTATCCCATGAAGCCTAAAACAGCATCGTGTTGTCAAGAGGGTAGCAGAGCTTGTCTGGGCAGGATGGGGAGGAGTGAGAACAGTTCTTGGAGTAGGCACTGCAGGACAGGGAAGGAGAACCTGTTGGGAGATGGAGGGGGTGATGCATTCTTAAAGTTTAATAAAATAAATGAGGAATTCTGAGGTAGTATAACACATGAAACTTGGCTCTGAGATTTTCTTATAAGTAGATAAAAACTTGAATTAGGTTTGCTCTCTGGCTTGAGTTTGTCGGTGCTAATTGTCTGAGGGCATTCTATCCATACACAATGGCTCCCGGGGAGATGTCTTGAACAGAACCAAGCCTGGCCGTGGGTGATGTAATACGCAAAAGATAGCTAAGCCCAGCATTCTACTGCCTGGACATGTCTCTGCTTCTGGAAGAGCCACATAGACTGCCTCAAATCTGGATTCTCCAGGGAATATATCCCGTATCTGTTTGCAGGCCGTGAATCAGGAAGGCTTCTCACTGACTTGCACGGCATTTACCCAGACACAGCATCTCAGCAAAGCATGTGGTTTTTGGACCAGGAGACTTAGCATTAGTTATTGGATTCTTCAACATAATGAGACAGCGACATAAATCAAGGAATGGACTCCGCTCAAAGTGGCAGCTTCATAATCACAGCTAGATGCTGATGTATTAGCCACTGGCGCAGACATAATCCCAAGGGGTGCAGGAATACTGCGGCGATGAAGAGAGTCGTAAATATGGAAGCAAGACCTTCCAAAAGTCTCCAGGGAACCACGCTTTGCCCTGCACACAAGTACAGAGGCTTCAGCTCAGGTGGCTCTTCTGTCGTCAGTGCCGTAGAAAGCAACCAGAAGTTTCCACCTGAAGACCAAGTGGAAAACATGCAAAGAGCAGACAGACACATCCTCTGTGCATTTCTCCAGTGTATCAAGAATGCCAACAATTGAGGTAGGGAAGTTATGGCTGCACCTTAAGAGGTGGTGGTGTTGGAGGAGGAGAAGAAGAAGGAGAAGAAGGATGAGGAGAAATAGGAGGTGGAGAAGAAGGAGGAAGAGGAGGAGGATGAAAAAGAGACCACAGATATGTCTGAGGTGGAAAAGGCAGGAGACTGTACCTGAGGTAGGAAACGTTACGGGACTGTGCATGGCATAGATAAGGTACAGTGTGCCTGAGTGTACGTGGTGTAGGCTGTATTTGATGTGGAGAATGTGAGAGAATTATGTCTGAAGAAAACAAGGTGGGGGGTTGTACCGGAGGTGGAGAGAATGAGGAATCATGCCTGAGACCTTGAAGGAGAGGGGCTATGCCTAAGGCAGAGATGATGGGTTGTGTCTGAGGGGGAGAAGTTCTGGGAGGACTCTACCTAAGATGAAAAAAATATTGGCTGTGGAGCGGAGTTGGAGGTAAGGGACTGTACACAGGTGAGAGAAGACAAGGTAGGAGGCTCTGCTTGGAGTGGGGACAGAAGCATAGACACAGCTACATGAGTGAGCCATGTGTATTGCACGTCCAATACACATCCCTGAACTCACAATCTCCCATGTCTGAGCTTACAAATCTGACTCAAATCAGGCAGCAGGTAGAAGGATCAGGTCTCTGCCATCTTGACAGGTTGTGTTAGCCTCGCCAGTTTTACAGCCTGGTTCAAAGTTTTCCTTACAACTATCTCCTCAGGCACTGGCCCATTCAGTTTTCACAATACTCTGAAGAATCTTTGTCTTGATTCTCTGAAAGGCGGTCATGATCCAGAGAAGCTAAGTGACATGTTTAAGGCCATGGAGTAAATACATTAAATTAGTAGCCAGATCCGTAGCTTGTCAATAGGATCGGGACGCTTTCCTGTCACGCTTCCTCGGGGGACCTGGAATCAGTGATTGGAGCTTATTCTTCTCTTCATGTTGTGACAGAGGCCACTACTGCCTGCTCTTGCACTGGTATACGACAAATGGACTCATTTGGCTTGATGGAGGGGGAGCCCTTCATGTTCCCTCCTCACTGATGGATGCCTGGAGATGCACAGTCTGCAGGTCTATGCCTCCACTCCCTGAGCTGTCACGGAGCACAGCACAAGTTCATTAAACCTGGATTATTTAATGATAGTTAATAAGATAAACTTCCTCCCAGAAGCCAACAGGAGTTGACACTGTCATCTCTTAACTGGTACTCAGGAGCTGATGAGGCACTTTCTGCCACCAGAGAGTGGGTCTTTAAGGCTCTTAACAATAATAGGTGTGCACAGTTGCCTGAGACAGAATCTTATAAACATGGGATTTCTAAAATCAGGTTAACCCCTCAGCACCCACACAAGGCAGTGTGCATTCTGTGTACCTAGAAAACGTTTGACCTCTGTGGAAAAGAACATCTATCCCCAAAGTATCCCCAGGCCATAGACCTGGGTCCATCAGAGGCCTAGGAGTACATGGCTTCATTCAGGATCAACATCTGAAGCTATGGCCTTCAGACAACATATACTTCAGAAAGGACCCAATGTCTATGACACTTTACAAGGAGCGAAGATTTACTATATTAGATATGGAGACTCATCTGTTTGGGAGGAAGCTGCTTCTGAGTGATTTTATTAGTTTACTCGGAATAAACTTGCTGACCCAAGGTACGTATAAAATGCAGACTGGCCTGCAGGCTCAGATTTGCTGGTGTAGTTCTTTCAGCTGCAGGAGAGTGAGCCTCAGAGCTGAGCTCGCTGACAGGCAGCTGGATGGACTAGTGTTTATGGCTCAGCACATCCCAGGCTGGACTGAAGGTAGAAGACTCCTGCAGCTATCCACAGCAGCCAGACTCACATTCCTGACCCACAAGAGTCTCCTTCACAATAGAGGGGTTATCAAAAAACAAAGGGAAGAAGAACTGGTCGAAGTCACAGGCCGATAGAATGAGAACATTATTATATACTGAATGTTGTTGTCCACTTTATGATTCACTCGTAATATCTGTATTGCTGTTGTTCAGACACACTCATACTGCATTGTCCCTAGTGGGGACTGGATCTAAAAAACTTCATTAATTGGTAGCTGTGGCTAAATTATGTACCTTTTGGTATAGTGTGACACAAAGTCCCAAGAAGAAAAAGAGACGTGGGCTTGAGATCCAACTGCTGGTAAGTGAATTTGTGCTCTAACTCAAAGTCAGAGATTCAACAGACCCAGTGATAAGTTCTATGCCGGTTATCGTGCTGAGTGTGGTTACGAAAGGCCAGACATGAATCAAATGCAGAAACCCCTCAGTGCTGAATTGTCTCAGAAATATAGTGTTAACTTTCACTAGATACACACAAAAATGTTTAGTTTTATTTTTTAATATTATCACACTTTCTGTGGGAATACATACTATTACTGTCACACATCTAAACTTACTTAACCATCCTTTCTTCTTAGAAATGGTGGCTTTTCAATTAAGGTTTTGAGAATGTAGGATTTCTTAGCACTGTAGCAGTTACATAAAACCAGAACGGACAATGAATAATGTCTATAGTGTTACGTCAAAGTTGCAGTGACACGTGGATGGGATCCTTAGGTTTACTGAGATAGAAAAATAAAAAGGAAGGTTAGTCAAGAGCAACAGATTTCTGTACATAAACTACTGGAAGTTACTGCTAGCGGGAAGGGTCTAGCCAGGTAAACCAGAAACTATGTCTGGTGATAAGAAGCTGTGTGGTATGGGCCCATTGCTACACCCACACCCACGTGCTTGTGCTTAGCTTCAGGGTCGCGTGCCTTTCAGCATAGCCTAACTATTGTTCAACACTAAGAAGGACCCTAGAGGAGTGTAAGTCATCATTACCTGAGTCAAAGATGCCAAGATGCTCACAGTGCGGCAGAGCCAGCTGGTGACAGTGTGAGTTGGCTGTGAACAACAGTTGAGTCATGCACAAAGCTGCGCTGTCGCCATGGTTGGCTCATTCCTATTGCTCAGACGATCTCACCCTTTCAATCTAGAGTTAGAACATCCTCTTCCTGATGAATAGGTCTAATGTTCTCCCAGGAGACAGAACATCCCTCTTATGGGACATTCCCGGCTCTCACATACCTGTCAAAACAGTGACCTGATATGTAATATATGTGTGTGTTTCATGTCTGTGGATATTGTTTTCTGCCATCTCTGTAGGCCCTTACTTGTTAGCTCATAGGTCTCCGTTACCTTATTAAATTAATATTTTTAATTCAGTGAGTTACTATTTGTTGAATGACTTTGCCTAAAGTTATTTTAAAACTGTTCACCAGAGCTCCTCGAAGTGGCTTACGAGATGGTCAACTATCGGATAACATTCTACCATTACTGAAAAATATATGGAAAGAATAAAGGGTTAGCATGTACCAGACCTTAGGATGTGTTTTGGGATGTTGGATCTCATAGAATCACTGGTAGAGCTTGTCCTAAATATCCCGTTCAAAATTCCTTCACATCCCAGCCTGAGAGCGGGACCAATGTCAAGAATGACTTTTGCAAGTCAACTGTAGCTAATGGCAAAGTGGAATTTATGAATCCTGAGTTTGCTAGTACTGGCAAGATGGCTTCTCTTCTAGATTACAGATCAAAAAAGAAAATATTTCTAGGTAGTTAGCACCACATTCCTGCTTTCTCTCGAACAAAGAGATGGAGCAGTCCTTAATGACCAGGAAGGCATCACAGAGAAGAGTGGGACCAAGGGCCAGCTCCTGCCAATAAAGGGAGAAGATGAAGTCCTCTGTGTTCCTCATTCACAGGGAAGGCCACTCCAGTAAGAACACTGACCCACTGAGGAAAGTGCCATTTTGTTTGAGGCTTAATTTTAGTTGATGCGCTGTTTCAAGAGTCCTTTGCCACTTAAACTCTTGCCAGGTGAAAAGGTCCTAAATATATTTGAAATACCCAGGATGCTTGAAAAGCATTCTGCTTTCAATGAGGCCATACCTGGCTTCATGCTGCTGCTGACCTAATTCACCTGGGTCCTTGCCTGCTTTAATCTTCTTCCAGGGATTTCCCTCCTAAGGGATTAAACTTTCATCTAAGCTTGAACCAAGCAAGTGAAATGGACTCCTGACTCAGCCAAGGATAATTCTGCTTTTTTTTTTTTTTTTAAGTAGCTGGCAAGGACTCCTCATAGTTAATCGATAAAATACCATGTGGCAAAAAGGATTAGGAAACAAAATGAATTGCGCTTCCATAATTTGGAACTAGACTTACATTTAGGAATATGTACTCACGACCCCTTTACCTGCCCTTCCACATCCCTTCCTCCTCCTCTTCCCTGAAATCAACAGCTAACATCGCTAACATTCTGCCCTCAAGTGTTTCAGAGTGATAAGAGTCTGCAGAAGATAGATAACCCCACGGTGCTTATAAATGACCATTAGGATGTTGGGAACTTGCTTTAGTACTTTCTGACAGAGTCTTGAAGTGATGATGATTCTTTAGCTGAAATTTGCCCAGAGAAAGCTTTGGCATATTTTGGCCTAATAGGATAAGTGCTGGATTTTTCAACACTCTTATCCTACTCAGCCTGGCATTGCAGTGTTGACAGACACAGAGAGCTGTGATGGGCACCGACACCTAGTGATAAGAGACCCAATGCCCATACTCTGGGTGCTCCCTTTGATCACATACAGCCCAGGGCTTGATGATTTTTTATGATCGATAAAATTGATGGCGAATCTCTTTGTTTCTGATCATGTTTCTCTGCCTTTGCCACAGGAGGAGTATGTCCCGGGTCCAACGATCCTTGTGTGGAAAAACCGTGTCCAGAGGACATGCAGTGTGTGGGTTATGAGGCCAGCAGGAGACCATTTCTCTGCCAGTGTCCACCAGGGAAACTCGGAGAGTGCTCAGGTACAGAGTGGTATGGACAGGACAGGGTCGGGGCGCCTACTCCCCAGTGAAGGTTCCTTGAGTTAATGTCTCTGACTAGACCCTTTGGGAAGACACATTTATGTGTACACACTTACCTGCAGAATGGAGCGTGACCAATGTTCACTCTCATGTTGAGCTGGGGCATGCCATAGCCAGTTCATGCTAAGGAGACATGAACACAGGACTCCCTATGTAGAGCGGAGACCATCTCATGTGTCCACAGTCATGTGGCATGGATGCTGAGAGTGAGAAGTTATGGAAGACTGAGTGCTGCTATACAGACAAAGCAGGCCCCCCACCCCCGGGATTAAGATGGCTACATGAATCTGCAGGCAAAAAGGAAAATAAAAACCCAAGCAAAAAGAATGTAGATCTGAGCCAGTCTCAACTTTCCGTAGAAGACCAGCTTTGAACCAAGCAAACCAGCTCTTCCCTGGGAAGTTCTGGCTAACGCCATGTTGCAGAAAACTGAGCTGTTCTCCTCTGCATCTTAAAGAAGAAAAAAAATCAATATTTACTTCATTTTCATTGAAATAACCTTTTCCTTGTAGTCTTCATCCAGTTTTAACATTTTTACTCAGTTTTTTCACTTTATTTCACTGTTTCCCTCTAAAAGTGTCGTCTTCCATTTTCACCCCAGTAGGATCATCTTCTGTGATGTATTTAACATCTAGGCACATTGATACCAATTTTGGAATCCAGGAGATAATTACTATCTCTTGTAAGGCAACCCAATGGCGTGGCTGTGGGTGATGATAAGTGATGGAAGGGATGATAACCGTAGCACTGATAGTGGTGATATGAGTTATCAAGCCTAATGTGGAAAGCACTTTGCTGCACTTGCACTTTCAGAAGTTCAGCTTTTGTGAGACATCCTATTATCAAAATGGTATTCCATCAAGGTAGACGTCCAGCATAGACCTGTCGATGAAATGAAGGGAAAACCTAGAAGCTTGAGGAAGTCACTAAGGTGGCCCTACCCCAGCACACATGCCATGCTCACAGCGTCTCTTTCTGCCAGTTTCTAAACAGAGGATGTTCTATTGCGGTGATGATCACCCATTTGCTGTATTTTCATCCTCTCTGCTTTTCACTCTGCAAAGCTATTGACCTGTTTGCTGCAGTGTAATATTGACAAAAAAATGCCAAGGAATAAAAAAGATGGTTAATTTAGAATCTGGTGAGATGGATTGGGCTATAGTGTCTAGGAAGGATAACTCCTCTTTGAGAAGCCCATAGTCCACAGCCATGCTGTCTAGTGAGACTTACTTTCCTCTGAAAACCCCTTTTCTCCTAACCCTCAAGCTTAAGCCTATGCTTTTCAGAGAGGAGAGAGGAAGCAAGAGACAGAAAGACAGACAGAGGGAGGGGGGAGAGAGAGAGAGAGAGAGAGAGAGAGAGAGAGAGAGAGAGAGACAGAAAGACACAGACACAGACACAGACAGACAGACAGAGAGACAGACAGAGAGACGAGAGTCTGAGAATGTGAGCCTCACAGTTAATGACTGATATTGTGACAGCGTGAGGCTTCCTTTCTTAACCCTTGACACCAGTGGCTTTTGGTATTAGGGTGCCTGGAGAATACAAGTATTCCATGAAAATGACTTCACTGACTTTTCCTTGTTTTATGGGATTGAAACTTCTTCTTTTTAACTTGTTTTGTTTTTTTACTATGAGGGGTTGACTGAGGATCTCATGAAAGGCGAACATGCCACTACTTAGCTGCAGCTCTCCTTTTGCTTTTGCATTTTGAGAATTAGCTAAGCAGGTTGACAATGAACTCACTCTATGATCTAGGGAGACCTTGACTTGAAAGCCGCCTGCAGCAGCCTCTTGCTACTGGAATTACTGCCATGTACTGACCCAGTGAAGCTCTAACATGTCTGAGGGACTGCAAGGGTGCAGAAGAAACCAAAGGATATCCTAATAAATTTGGAAAGAGGGAGCTAAGAATCTAATGATACTAAGAAAGTCCATATTACAGAATTTACCAAGTTGCTCCGAGCACAAGACAAGTGGGATGCTTTCGGTAGCTAACTGGTTAATATTTAAGGATGCGAAACTGTAATCTGGCAAAATCCCAGGGTTCCATCTTTAACTGCTGTGGTCTGCAATCAGCTTTCCTGATGTGTGGGTGGCTGTGTGGGTTCCTGGTCATTGCTGGGTTTTAAAAGAACATTTGTGTTATCGGAACGGTCTTTTCAGGGCACACTTCTCTCAGCTTTGCTGGCAACAGTTACATCAAGTATCGGCTTTCTGAAAACAGCCGAGAAGAGGACTTCAAGCTAGCGCTGCGCCTGAGAACCCTGCAGAGCAATGGGATCATAATGTACACCCGGGCCAACCCCTGCATGATTCTGAAGGTTTGTAAAATGGACGGCTTCCTTCCTTCTGCAGTTTGGCTTTTGTTGTTGTTTCCCATTGTTGTTGAGAAAGTCTTACGTTGAAGGGTAAGGCCACTTCAAACTCAGTCCTGCATCTCAGTGCTGAGATTATGAGCATGGGCACCACACCCTGCCCACAATCATTTTTTAACTGACTATGCTGACAGTTATATTGGGAGAAACTGAAATTACTGTCTTGTGAGTCTAGAAGACCAGACAGGCTTCAGGATAAAAGATAGAGCAACAGGGTTGAAAATCGTGCCAGCATCCTACTTCGTTTTAGTATTTAGTAATATTTAGTATTTCAAAACTCAATGGCAGAGCTTAGATAACTCCCTATAGAAAGGGCTTGAATGTTCACCTCTTTTGTATTCCAATCACTCCACAGGGCATTAGGACTGATGTCTCGATCAATCCCATGACACAAAGCTAATCCTTCAACAGGTTGGCTCTGTCCTTATCCACCGTCTTGCCACGCTCTCTGGCTAGCTGCACTGTTACTAGGGGAGCAAGCAGAAGATCTTGGGCATAAATATTCCACATATCCTTTCACGACTCAAGTCTCTCAATTTTTAAATCATTTCCTGACCTCAGAAGGCCTCCTAAGGCAGCCAGATTTCCTTCAAAATAACTCTGGCATTTGTATGCAGCTGGAGGCACCTAGTGCCTTTGTGATTACACTAAGAATACTAACAGATGTGGCTGCATCTTTCTAATTTTAAATTTAATACAAATCTTCTATGGATGTGTTATCCCCATTTACTTGATCAAGAACAATCCAGAGGGTTTTACATATTCACCCAAGGTTGCTTAGCTACCAAGGGGTAAGGCCCAACCACACATTGTAGTGTATCCCACTCCATGGTCTTCACCTCTCTTTCTTGACACTCCAGCTTATTTTGTCGCAAAGCACATCCGGTACATGTATAGGCCAGACCCAGCTTGATGGGCCTGGGGATGGAGAAGACCACATCCAGCTTTTGGGTATGAGAGCATGAGAGAGCAGGCTTCCCCTGATCTGTGTTTAAGGGGCTTTACATCAGGCTACAGTTGCTCAGGCTCCTTAGAAGACTTCAGAGCCTGCTGAGTGGAAACTGACCAGTCTCTGGCCTTGCCCCTCCTCTTTCAAGCTCTAACAGATTACTGTAACACAAATACTTCCTGTTTCATAATCTCTATACTACGCTGAACTTGAGAGGGAACGGAATATCAGATAAGGATGGCTTGATCCTAAAATGAAACTTGTCATTTTCCCATCCCTGGCCAGTGTGTTACCAGTGCACCACTCTGGGGACAGAAAAAGAATAAACCTCTGAGGTAACACTCACCATGCAGGCATGTGGTACTTCACGAAACAAACACGTTTCTGAAGTTGGAAAACTGAATTCTCAAACATGAATTCCAACAAACAAAGGCTGGTTGCTATCTGAAGGGACCCTCTGTGAAGGCTTTGGAGGTTGTAGACCACCACCGGCCCCTCTCTGTTATTTCTCTCAGGTTGGGTTTGCCCAGAGCAGGTGGCAGCTATATTGACTGGTGACAGAGATTCATCCATGGTGCCAGTCCTGTCCTCTCAGGGGACTTGCTGAACACAGCCTTGTTCAAGATTTGATCTCACTGACTTTAGCCACATTGTGTGCCTTGTGCTTTGCTTCAGTCACCAAACTGAAATGCTTGGCTTAAACTGCACCTCCAGGTTGCCTATATTTTTCCAGGCAGAGCGCATTCTGTAAACATGTATTTAAGACAGTCAGGGTGCAAAGGGCAACTGTTAAAGAGTTGCATGGTGGCCAGAAAAAAAAAAAAAAACAAAACCTTCATGGACTGCAGTGTCACTGTACCCTGGCTGCATTAGAAAGCACTTGCCTTTCTCTCTCCCATTTACTGCCTTAGCTTCTAAAAGAGATTTGAGACTTAGCATAAACATACAAATGCAATAAAAATTAAAGCACCATTGACATGAAAATAAAAGGTTACGATGCAATTAATGAAGCAAAAAATAAAGTAAAATTTCACGATTTTGAAAAAAGTCAGAGAAAATATATTAGTTGTGCACAAACCCAGTTCTGATTTTCCTTGCAGCAAAGCCGTAATATAAGGAGGGGCTGTGCCCCTTTGTGCCTTTTAAGAGCAAAGTGTCAGATTTCCAGAGCAGACATGAAGAAAAATCACAGGAGTTCAAGGGGTTTTTTGGTCAGACTTTTTGGCACCAAGTGGAAAGCAGACAGAAACGTTGGTTGCTACTCTAGAAATATTCCTAAACATAAGAAATATGGAGGCACGTGACATGTTACAGAGTCCTTTAGTCAGATGATTCTCAGACATGGCTTCATATCCCAGGACCAAAAGAAAGGTAAGTTTGTAAGTTGTGTGGGCAGGTCTTACAAACCATGGGCCATGGAAGCTCTCGGCATGCTTTTACATACCATCTATTTCTGATTCCAACTCCTCTCCCTAGAGGCAGGAGTGCGCATGTCTGCCTTTGAGGAGACCGAGACGTGGAGGCATTTGTTGGTTTCTTTAGTAAGTAAAACTATTAGACAGTGCGTGTGGACGTATGACAGGTGAGCAGGTTAGAAGCTCTCCAGGAATTACAAAGAGATCCGAGGGCTGATTGGAACACCCGCCCATTCATTTATTTCCTGATACAATTATTTTTCTTGGAGGTACCCCCCATGTCAGATAAACAGTAAATGGCTTTGAAAATAATTTATTGAAAGGCATCCTTTCCAGAGACTATTGAATGACCCTTGTGGTGATCGATTGGGCTTAATTGAGAGCTTGATTAGATTTAGAAGTACTTGAGGGATGGGTGAGGCACACATATAGATGTGGCTGTGAGAGGGTTCCAGAGGTAACTTACGAAGGAAGGAACCACTTTAAATGTGGGCGTCTGTGTCCCAACTACACGTTCCTTCTGCTTCCTGGCTACCAAGATGAGAGCTGTCCTGCTCCCCACACCCTCCTGAATAGGAAGGGCCTTTAGCCGTGTGGAGTGAGGACTAAATCCTCCTCTGTTCTCTTCTGTAAAAGTCTTGGTCACGGCAAAGATAAAAACCAACTAACAAAGACCTCTGGCTAAGCTATTCTCCACTGAGCCCTACAGTAAGGATACACTGAGGATGCTACACTGCGCCCTACACTAAGGATCCAAAGCAGTGAGACTCGGAATTTAGTAATTTTGACTCAAACTCCTACTTTGAAAACTACTTTTATGGATTCCATTTCCTGTCTCTTAATCCTCTAATCATTGGAAATTGGCCAAAAAGCACACCATTGATTTCATACAGCTCTGAAGATGTACATATTTTATAACGTCGGGGGACATGCCTTTCTCTGAACTGTGCATATCATTGAAAACAATCCCCCATTGCCTGACCAATAAGCCATTTCAACAGCACAGCTACAGACTTCTCACAGCCCAGACACACTTCCACCTCCACTGCCGAGCCTCCTTGCTGGCAGTCTGACTCGAGAACACGTCATCTTCTGCAAAGAAAAATACTTTAGAACTTGGTAGACAGAGAAAAAAATGAACGATCAGAGCACAGTTTCCCAGTGTGAAGATGACTCAGAAACTTCAAAGGGAAGGAAGTGTTGTTTTCATCTCCTGGCATAACAAGCCTACGACAATTAACTTTCCACTGGGTACCTTTGGGCGAACATATTCTAGAATTGTCGTAGCAACAAACCTGATGGTCCAAAATGCTTAGAACCATGATGGTGCACGTGGTGCTTCTTTGGGAAAAGGTGAAATTTGTGGGCACCTGGCTTCTTTCTTTTAGCAATGCTGCCGCTGATATTTTATAATAAGGGGTTGTGGGGAGGGCTTAGCTGTGCTTGGTACTCACAGGGGATAATTCTAGTTCCTTAGTGGCAGAATTTTTACATGTAGGGTACATCAGGCTCATGCCAATTCTTTCTGGTTATTACCCAGAGGCAATTGGTAGTGATACGGGGGGAGCATAAATCAAATAATATGTTAATTAAACACTCTGTTATAGAAACTTACATGAACCGCACGTTCACCAGCAGATTTCTCCATGACTGACTGAGAACAGTGTTTTGTAGCCATGGGGTAAAACAGCAGATGGGCTGTGGCAGGAGACGGTGTCTCCAAAGCCGTATTCTATCCCTTTATTACGTACACTCAAATGCAAATGTGGGTATTATCTATGCATTGTCACTGAGCAAGTTTGCTGTAATTTACAATAGCCATTGAGTCTATTTTGCTCAACAAAAGCAAAAAACAGCAATCGCATATGATTATAGGTGAAAGCCCTCTGAAAACAAACGTTTGCTTTCAGACCTTTCCATCTAAGCACGTGTATTACAGAGCCGTGCATGCGTGTGTGTGTGTGTGTGTGTGTGTGTGTGTGTGTGTGTGTATGCTTTATGTGTGATGTAGCCAGCTATTCTGCTGCAGAAGCTGTGTTACATCTCTGTTCCCCAAACCCAAACCCACCAAGGTAGAGCGGTGCTTTGCATAAAACAGGATGGTACTCCGTGGCGCTGCCTGCTCTCAAAGCACCACTGTTGACCGGCAGGAATGCATGAGCTTGACTTGCAGTGAGAAAACCATGGAATCACAGAGCAGACAGGAGAGCCACTGGATACGGGGACTTTCTGAAACACGACGTTCGTGCGGATGAGTGCTGCAGAAGCCGCTCATTCTCTCACAAGTAAAGCACACCGTGCAAAGACCAGCGAGGCTCATTTCTATAGCTTCTATTCACTTCTTTAGTGGCTGGTGACGTGGAAAGAGTATTCCCGTTGGTCTGCCATTTCCGGCATTTCACAAGTGTTCATGTGTGCTATGCAGATGACATATGCAGATGTCAGGACAGATGGACACACCTGCCCACCCCACCCACCCCCAGCCCAACACAGGACTCCACGAAATTATTTTCTAGATCTAGACCCTTTTGTCTCACAGTGCCCAGCTGTGAGACCCCTGGTGGCCGAATACAAGCTTGTCCATGTGAAGACCTAGCCTCTACCCCTCATACCACATAGCACAGTCCAGAGGGGACCACCAGGGGTCAAAGGCCATCTCCTCAACAGTTGCACTGGGTTTGCACTGATGCTGAAGTCTGCCTGTGCTCTTTGCCAGCTAGGATCTTTGGGTAGTATGGCTTTCTATCCCATGGGCAATGAATGTTACCTGGTGGTAGCCTCCAAGGAATGTGGTAGATGCCCCTTCTAAAGCAGGCAGGTTTCCCTTGTAGTACCCTGTCTCCCCCATAGTACCCTGACCAGGGATTGGAACAGCCCCAAAGTGCAAACAGCTGACCAGAAGGTCCTGTTGTTAAACACTCATAAACTGTAAGCCAAGAGTGCCTGACTCCTAACCAACGCGCCCTAATGTAACTATACGGATGCAGTTTAACAGAATTACATGCTCAAATTGTTAGCAGGTTTTCTGTGATTTTTACTTTGTAACTCAATTGTGCAGTTCTAAACCATGAACTTCATACTTTTATAGATGACAAAACCATGTCACTGTACCACTCAGAACATATGTTTGCATTCTTTCCCAAGCCATGTATGTGGTGGGCTATGAGTTGTTGGACACCCATGAATTTAATATGTGGCTCAAGAAAATTTTCTTCACACAGCGTGTCCCAAGGAAGACAAAAGGCTAGGCACTGCTGCTATAAGCAGTCACCAAGCTTGGGCACTCTGGGAGTGCCTCTTGTCTACATAGTGAACAGTATAGAAACTATGGGTTTAAGGATAACCCCCGTGTTTAATATCTAAATTACACACAAAGCTGGGTACCGGGAAGCCCTTGCTTCTACCTGGCCTCTTGTCTCCCCTACATCACACTTTTGCAAACTTGTTTGGGGAATGTAAGTATATGTGTGTGCAGAGTTAACACGTGACCATGCTCCTGCCAACTAGATTAGTGAACCCCGAAGGGCAGAATAGATTACCTTAGCTTACTGTAAATCACGTAG